>NC_037682.1:378331-409949 GCF_003255815.1 Theropithecus gelada
TGCAATAAGGAACAGGTGAGTGCCCTTGAGGGCGGTTTCTTGGCCCCCCTTCAGAACCACAAGTGGAAGACGCCCCAAGGTGGGGGTTTGGTTATCCACAGAAGCCTGGATGGTGGGGCTGGGTTTGCTGGTGGCCGCTGTGCGGCAGGTCACTGTGTGGAGCGATGGGAGGTGAGTGGAGTGGGAATAGAGGATGCACCCTCCAGTTACTGCTGGGAGTTGGCTCTGGTAGCAGGGGGGGCATAGAGGGATTCCCATCAGGGTCAACGCTGCTGGGGTCCCACGTGTGCTGGATGCCAAGGTGTGGCTATATGTGATCTCAGTCTCCACAGCCGCCCTGGGAAGTGGGTTCAGTTACTTTCCCATCTCACATTTGAGAAATCTCGGGCTCACATCACAGCTGGGTAGGGTGGAACTGATGTCTCAGGCAGGATGTTGGCCCCAGAGCCCAGCTCTTACGCCCCCCTGCTGTTTTCAGTTCACCAAGCTTGTAGAGAGCTGTGAGGTGGTGGGGGGGGCAGCTGAGAAACCAACACAGTAGGAGGGGGGCAAGAAATAAACCAGGCAGGAGATATAGGCAGTGCTTGGGAGGTCTGTGCAGGATCTGGGTGTAGGGGGCACCTCTGGGCCTGTGAACCCTGTTCTGTACTCCCGGCTTGCCCAACTTTGACCCTCAGCCACATGCTGCACGCTTTAGGTGAAATCTCAGTCCCTAGAGTGGTACAGGCATCTTTTCTCCCTGGCTTTGCCTCTCCTTAAATCACGGAGTCTCAGTAGGGATGGCGGGGGTGGTTGGTGGCCTATGGAAATTGCCCTCCACCTCCCCATCCTTGTCCTGTCTGACCTGTTACATGGATGTGTGTCTTCAAAGCCTGCAAATCGGTGGAGGCCATGGCAGCCTCTCGCTGACCGGCCTCTCAAACTTTTTTATTCATCAGAATCGTATTAAATGCTGATTCCTAGGCACCCCATTAGACTCTCTACACCTGCCTGGCATGGGTACTTTGAAGAAGGTACAGAGGGTTGCTGGGCTGTTCCAGGAGGGAATTTGCATTTGTAGAATGTCCACTGTGGTCCTTCCAGTGCTCTACTTTCCACGCACACACATTAAACCTGGAAGACCTGGGTGCTGTGCTGGTGAGGAAGCCCCGGCTGGATGAGGGGCTGCTGGGGCTCGGACTTGATTCCTGGGCTGTGGGCTTGTTCTCTTCAATGGGCCTGCTGATGGGATGCCCTGGGAAGTCCTGTGCACTCGGGGGAAGGTGCAGAGACAGGCTCAGGAAATACCATGGATTTAAAAATTCCTATTGGAAAATCTTATGAGCAAATTAATTTGCATCTGACTGAAGACAATCATTGCTTGAATAATTGGTTTGTTTACAAAATTGGTCCTATGAACAGATTAAAGTTTTCATTCATGCCTTTTCCATAACAAATAGGAGCTATTACCACAACCTAAATTAGCTTTAAATTTTGTATCAGATTGCAGTCCAGATTACAAATGGCTGCTTGATAATCTAATTGATAAAATGGAGGAATTTAGTACTTGGAACCCATATTGAAGAGAACAGAATGGCTTTGGTTTCTCAAAAGCATGTGACTGAGGAGTGACCCGGGGTGAAGAGAACTGGCTGGAGTCATTACACTCAATGAGGTGATCTGCCCCAGCCTTTCTTTTGTCTTCTGGATAAAAGGCGATAAATGTGTTAAAAATTCAGCGCCGAGTTTGTCTCTACCCTGAGCTGCTCATACAGTCATTAATGTGACGGGGCTGTATCTGTGAAGCCTCCATACAGGCACAAAGGAATTTGGCTAGAGTACGGTGGCCGGTGACCTGTGGCGTCTGGGCCACGTGTCATTTCCTAAAGCCCTTTTGGGTGAAATGACAGTCGCAATGTCTGTTTGGGGAAGTGTAATCTCACGCATGAGATGCAGGTTTTTAAACACCAAAACCAGGAAGATTGGTGGGAGTGGCTGTCTTCCAAGTGGTTTTCTGTGCTGCCATGGACAAGGCGTGGATGTGTCATCCGTTGGTGAGATCCACTGGTGAAGGGGCTAAGCAAACCCGGGTGTGTGTGAAGCTACCTCTCTTCTGGCATCCCAAGTAAATAGACATTTTGTAAAACTTGTGAATTTGACCCTAACCCTAACCCTGTTGAAGTCTGGTGCAGTGTCTTGAGCCCTCTTCTGCAATGAGGGAGAGTGACTGTAAATGACTGATTCCTCAGTGGTGAAATTTCAAATTTAGCTTCCCTGAGGAAACCAGACCTCAGTCACCCGTGTCTCCATTGTAAACACTGCGGCCCCTATGCGGGTGGCTGCAAGTTTCCAGGCCCTCCTTGGAGAAGCAGCCGTGAGGTGCTTGATTTGATAACATCAGCCACCTTCTGTCTTCTGTCTAATCACCTTACAAATGATTCTGCAAGGAAACGGATCTGGTTTCTTCCCGATCGTTGGAAGAAGCCGCCCGCCTAGGGACTACACTGTCCTCTGCACTTTCACAGCAAAGCCTGTCTGTCTCCGAGGCGTGTCATGCATGTCCTGGGAATCGCGGGAATTGACTCCTTAATTCTTCCTGCTTTTGAGGGCTCGGCAGCTCTGCCTGTTTCACCCGGGATGAGCAGCGGGTGGTCTCTGGCTGCTGTGGGACCAGGACTTGTGTTTCACCCAGGACGAGCAGCGGGTGGTCTCTGGCTGCTGTGGGACTAGGGCTTGGGGTGCGTCATCACATCTGGTGGCCTGTCCAGGTGGGCATCATAGTCTTTTGCCTGTTGGCCAAGGCAGCTCTGATGCCATGTGGGTCATGCTTGTGTCAGGGCCAACCCAGTTCTTCCCGTGTACACCCCTCCTGCTGGAGTGCCTTTCCTTAAGATGACATGTTGAATTAGCGTGGAGAATGCAGAGAGGCTCTGGGCCTCCTCATTCTTACTACCTGGAGCTGTGATGCCCGACAAGGGAGCCCATAGCCAGAGACTCCTTTAAATTTAATTAGAATAAAGATTTGATAACATAGCTAAGTAATTTGAAAAGAACTTCACAGATTAAATTCCAGATTCAGCCCTTCAGGCCCAGTGGCCACGTTTCGGGGCTCAGCAGCTGTAGGTGGCTATTGTCTTTCTGTGTTGGCTGAGCAGATTGGGACATTTCCAGTTCAGCAGGCAGTTCTCTTGCATGGCTCTGCCTGTGGTGAGGGCACCTAGGCTGGAGAGCCTCGTGGGGATTCCCTTAGGCCTCTGGCTGCAGCCAGGCTGCACGGTTCCTGTGCCCTGGGTTCTCTGCAGGCCCAGATGGATCCCACCACAGAGCCAGCACTGCTAGACTTGGGTACTGTGTGCAGACAGCAGAGGGGCACGTCCGGGCCTTGCAGGGGCTGGGGTGATGGGTCTCCTTGGCCAGGCTCCCATCTCTGAGTCTTCAGGGGAAATGCATCCACCATCCACACCGTGCACCAGAGAAAAACTGCAGGCTTCTCTGTGGATGGTGAATTGAGATCATGCAGAGTGACTAGGCTTGGGCTTCTGACCAGCGTGGAACCTGATGATACCTTTAGGTGGGAACCTGACATGCCTCCGTGTGTACATAGCAAAGAGAATGCAGTGTTTTGAGCTGGAAGGTTCTGGGAGTATTGGCCGTTGGTGATTGTCCTGCTGTGGAGGACTTTGAATGTGCACGCACTGGTTTAGGATAACCCTGGTTTCCTGGTCCTGTATGTGGGCATCCCTGAGTATGCCGGGCTGGACGAAGGCAGGGCAGATGGGAGGGTGACGAGCTCAGGTGTTTCCAGCTGTGGGGAGTGATGCCATCAGATGGCTGAGATCAGGAGGGTGGTGGCCAGGGCACCAACGCAGGGGTGCATGGAAATGCCATGTTTCCCGGGGCAGGGGAGGACCTGTTGAACTCTATTCCTGGGCAACATTTCTTCCATTCTCAGGAATCTGTGCCGTTGTAATTGACTAGCAAATTCTGTAATTACTGTTAAGTCCCCATCCCAATTACCATGAATTAGCAACAGTGATAAGTTTCCCTGGTCAAGCCTTGCCAAGAAACAGTGGAACTAGTTTGTTGCCTTGAGTTCCCTCCAAATCGGATTCCTTAGTGGATTGTGTCCCCACAGCTGCTGCGGTTCCTCCCGGGCCTGGCAGGCACATTCTAGACATTCACGTCTCTGCTCAGATGCAGGCGTGCACATTGTTTATAGAAAAGCGCACTGCGCTGTGATCGGCTTGAGCTGACATTTTCTAGGTGGGAGGCAGAGGCCGAGGACCTGTGAGGGACTGTGTGAGCATCCTCATTGACTTGGAGCAGGTGCACATCTGTTCAAAAGTTCTAATGGGATGAAATTAGAAATAAGAATTTTTAACATTCACATGTTATGAGCTCTGTTCAGTGATTTCCTCTGAAATGAGAGACTATTTGCGGATGAGGCAGTCAGCCTGCAGCTCTCCTTAGAACTGTCCTCGATGCCGTCCTATGGCCTCTTGCTGGGTGTGGGGTGCTCTGCTTGAAGCCAAACCAAAGGAAAGAATGTGGTCAGTGTGCATCATTACTGCAGCCAGCTCAACGCACACACCCACTGGGAAGGGGGCCGGAGCACTTAGCATTTTAAATGCATTTAACATTAAACCAGCAAGTCAGCCGGTGCTTTCTGTAACCAAGCTGCCTGGCTTGTGGAAGCCTGATATTTGACTTTTCGGAAGAGAATACTTCTGTGGAGTGTCAATATTTGTCTCATTTCTTGAGACTTTGTTCCAAGTGATGAATGTGTGTAAATTAGGACCTTTTTGTGTAAATTGGGCCGCAGAGCTCTCTAGACACAGGGGAATAAACGGCTGTGAAAGATGCCGCCTGATGTGAGCCGTGGCCAGGCACTTTGGAACCTGCGATCCCATCTCCGTCTTTTCAAAGGACGTACAGGAATACAAAATGCAGATGGAGAGTTCATATTTTTGGCATCTCTGTTCTTTTGAAATCAAAGTGCGAAGAAAAAGTTTGGCCTTGAGGTCTTACCCCATACTTGTTTTTCTCCTGAGGTTTTAAAATTTTCTTAACTGCTTTTTTCTCCCCTGATCCTTGGGGAACTTCTATCTCCATATCTCAAAAGATATGGTTAAATTCAACACTGAAATTTAAAAACATGCTTCATATTTTTCTTGTAACTGATGTATCTGACGTTGGTGAAGAACTAAGTGAGTGTATTGGTTTATTTTTATTTTTTTGAGACAGTCTTCCTCTGTTGCCCAGGCTGGAATGCAGTGGCATGATCTTGGCTCACTGCATCCTCACCTCCTGGTTCACGCCATTCTCCTGCCTCAGCCTCCTGAGTAGCTGGGATTATAAGTGCCTGCCACCATGGCTGGTTCATTTTTGTATTAGTAGAGATGAGCTTTCAACATGTTGTCCAGGCTGGTCTTGAACTCCTGACCTCAGGTGATTTACTCACCTTGGCCTCACAAAGTGCTGGGATTACAGGCATGAGCCACCACACTCGGCCTGGGATATTCTTGATTGTAACTGTAATAGATCCCTTTAACAAAAACAAAACAACCACCAAAAAAAAAGCTGTCTGAAAAGTCCCAAAATTAAAGAGCTCACTTGGACAGGGATTTGGACACCAGTTGAATGGCCCAGCACAAACCATAGTTACATGGGCCACTAAGCCTGTTAGATCCTTAGGGTATTTGAAGTCGTGGGGATATTTGCATTTCTGCCTCTGGATATCGTGTTAGTACGAATTCAGCTAGTGTTTGAGGGCCAGGCTCAGATCCGGGAAAACAAGAGCTCCTGCCCTCACGGCACTTCTTCCGTGTGTGTGTGTGTGTGTGTGTGTGTGTGTGTGTGTGTGTGTGTTAGGAAAATAGAAAGCATAAGATATTTTTTTAATGAGCTGGGAAGATGGAAAAACAAGCTTAATATGTTTACTTCAGAAGGGAAGTGCAAGGAACACTCAGCTTTGCTGCTGCTGAAGGAGGCCCCTGGCGGAGGCTGTTTCAGAGGTGAGGTCTCTCTGAGAAAGGTGGTAAGAGGCAAATAGGATGCCCCATCTGGTTTGCCAGAGATGGGGAAAGTTAGTATCCCCAAAACAGCCTCAGCGTTCTGGCAAAGGCTTCAGAAAACCAGCTAGGATGTGGGACCTTGTTGGCCGCTGGGTAGAAGGAAAACACTGCTGGTCCTGAGGACTGTATTCTTCCACTGCTATAAAGAACTACCTGAGGCTGGGTAATAGGGGAAAAAAAGGTTTAGTCAGCATACAGTTCTGTGGGCTGTACAGGCTTCTACATCTGGGGAAACTTACAATCAGGGTGGAAGGTGAAGGGGAGGCAGGCATGCCTTCACATGGCTGGAAGGGGGGAGAGAGTGTAAGGGAAGGTGCCATGCACCTCCAAACAACCAGATCTCGGGAGAACTGTCATGAGGACAGCACTTAGGGGGGAGTGTGCTAAACCATTAGAAACCACCGCCATGAGTCAATCACCTCCCACCAGGGCTCACCTCCAACACAGGGTTACAGTTCAGCATGCGATTTGGGTGGGGACACACAGCCACACCGTGTCAGGCTTCCCATTCTTCTGCACGTGCTTCGCAAATGGTTCTGTCATTAGTTTTTGTTTTTGTTGATACATAATATATACATATTTTCGGAGTGCATGTGATATTTTTGATTCATCCGTATATTGATTAAATCTGGGTACTTGGGATGTCTTTCACTTGAAACATTTTCTTTTCCTTGTGCTGGTAATGTTCAAATTATTCTCCTAGCTGTTTTGAAATACACAGTAGATGACCCACTGCCATCCCCCTGCTGATTTGTCAATAGTAGGTCTTGTGCTCCCATTAGGCTGTGTGTTTGTGCCCGTTACCAGCCTCTGCCCATCCTGCTTATCAGTGGGCTCTGCTGGGCCCTGTTCACCACCTACCCTTGGCCTCCATGAGATCTGCTCTCAGCTCCTGCTTATGAGTGAGAACATGCGCTGTTTCTTTGCTTGGCTCGTTTGCTTAACGTAATGTCCTCCAGCTCCATCCATGCTGTCACAGATGACGGGGCTCTCTGCTGTGTGGTGGCATATTATTCTTGTGTATGTTTGGGCCACCTTCCCTTCATCCCCTGTTGACGGGCTCTCGGGTGATTCCAGACCTTGGCTGCCGTGGATGATGCTGCATTGAAGTTGGGAGCAGTCACTGACTTTATACTCGGGGGACATGAGCCATTTCTTTGTTCTCAAGCAGCCTATCCCCAAAGCCCTCCGTGGAATGCCGTATTCCTTTGTGCCCATGGATTCCACTAAGATGAACCACTGGGAAGGGGCTTTGAGTGAACTCTTGGGTTTCTGTCTTTAATTGGTACCTGGCTGCACTGACCAAGCAGGAGTCCCAGTGACCCTGGACACTGCCTCATATAAGGTCCAAAGATGTAGTTAGGTTCTTTTTTTAAACTTTAAGAAAAAAAAGGCTATAGCTTAACCAGGTCAAAAGCGTTATCAGTTAGGGTTTTTCATATTGGAAAGGTGTATATTTTCTAAGAAGGAAAAAAATCCTGTTAAATACTCTAACCACAGATGAAATCATGTCAAGGAAAGAGGTACTATTTTGGGGGGAAATTACCCCTTCATGTCAAAGATCAAGGAGATGGCTTACATTGTTTAATTGAGTTAATTATGAAATCCTAAGTGGTTTTGAGAAGACAAACTGGATGCTGCAAGACATGAGACTGATGCTGATTTAACGTTAGTCAGCCCTGACAGAATATGGCTAATAAAGCTTCCTCCAGTATTGCTTGATAGATTGTAAGTTAAAGATCTGTTTGATGCTTTTATTTTACAAAATATTGAGAAAAAGTTTGGCAGCCAAGGAACAGCCTTAAACCAATTTCTTCCTAATTTCTATCACCAGAAAAATTTGTCCTGTTAATTCCAGAATTTACTTTTGGAAAGTTCCTGTAAGGAGAGCCAGAGGTATTGGTGGTTGAATGGTGACTTGAATTTAGGTGAAGATCGTTAAATATTTCAGTCATGTTTGTCTTGGTGGTTTTAGCAATTTTATATATTAAATTTAGAACTGTGAGTCAAACCAAATGTGTTCTTTTGCTTTTGTGATACTCCTTTGCATGACTATACTGGTAAAGAATGATGAAATGTGTATAGGGTATTTTTTCTGTGTAGATATTAGAATTTTTAGGGGAACAAATTCATCATTCTTCTAATAGACATTGTGCTGTGTGTTGGGTCCTTCGTATGTTGAATCACTATAATCACTTGAAAGTGTGTTTCTATACAAGATGTTTTATATGCTGACTGTGTTACGCAAAATCCTTCATCCTCTAAGAAGACTAAGCAATGGGTTGGAGGAGAGGTTTAATCCCCCATTAGGTCTATTCCAAATGCCCAGAATTGAATGCAAGGACGAATTGTTTTTCAAGTGGGGGGTGTGTGTGTGTGGTGGACTCCTTTTTAGGTCATGGGAGGGAGGCAAAGCAAAGATCAGATTTGCTGATGAATATTTGTGCATATTCTAGTGGAGAAGTCATATGACTTGACTGCACCTGCATACTCTGATTTTGGTTTCGTTAGTGTCCGTAGCCACAAGCCTCAGCCGCCTCTGGGACCCACCCTGAGGGGCTGTGGTGAGGGTTATTAGAGTCGTGTGTCTTAGCAAATGGCACAAACGGCCTTGTGGGCCTACTTTGGCTTTGTTTGAACCTGTAGATTGTTAAACTAATTTTAGTTTAACATTTTGAGGATTATAAATTGTGATTCTTCTCTAAGAAGAGGTTTCTGTTGTCTCTGAAGACAGGAGCCACAATACAGATGGTCCCTGGCTCACAAAGGTTACATTTGTGATTGTTTTTCAACCTTGTGATGGTGTGAACTAGTCACACTCGGTGCATTGTTCGGCCCGAGATGGGCTGCCTCTGGATGAACCCGTTGTAAGGTGAAACTATTATGTCAAATGCACTTTCTATTTAGGATATTTTCAGCTTACACTGGGTTTATTGGAACAGTTTCATCCCATGGTAACGCAGGGAGCATATGTGCTCATAAAAGTAGAGGCGATCTCATAGATACCACGAGATATAATGTCTCTGATGTTATAGAGATACGATGAAAACAATCAAGTGAGACTTGGAAGCCTTGGAGGGACTCACATGGGCCGCTCCTGGAATGCAAATGTGAGCGCCACTGGCTTCTGGATGTGACGTCTGTGCCTTCTGCTTAGCCCAGTGGGTTATCAGCTGCTCTCCAGGGCAGAGAGGTCCAGCGTTTCTGTGTGTAGGTGTTTGAGCTGCCTTAAGAGGCTAGCTCAATTCTCACTGGTGTCTTCAGGGCTTTTAGGCCTTCTGAACAAGCAGGAGGAAGGACGACTTTGTAGAACTTTGGAAATCTCAACGGACTTCAGGGCCATCCCCCTTGGCAGGAGAGAGCCCCACTGGAGGTGAGCAGGGTGCCGTGCGGGCCTGTGCTGGGCCCAGGCGTGTACGGACGTTGCGAGGGCCACAGGACACAGATCGGTATTGGTTCACAACTGGTGTCGATGGCCACGCAGCATTTCTGGCAGGTACATGAGTGCGGGGACTTGGGTTTTGGGGTGTGCGTCCTGGTTGCCTAGTTGCTTGGAAGACCCCTATTCAGACTCCAGCTGGAGTCACTGTGACAGGCCTCTGGCTTCACACGCCACACGGAAGCTGTGGCGTCGGTCACTGACGCCCACCAGATGTCAGATGTGTATGTGTATCTTCCCTGGTCTCGGGATGGGTCTTGTTTTAAGGTTATAGCAAACATTCTTTAAGAGGGGTTTTGGATTTTTTATGTTGTTTGCAGGGAGTGTTTGAGCAGTGAGATCCCCTTTCCAACCAATGAGAATTCAGATCACAGCAGGTAATGACGGCAGAGGGCGGGTGGCAGAACCCCGAACTGTGGCTGTTACTGGTGTCTTGCCCTGGACAGAGCGTGCTGGGGCCTCCGTGGTCCTCTGTGGGGTGGGTGGAGCACGAGGAGCACGGGTTTGTGCGTTTCTGGATTCTTGGTGCTTCCCAGTCTCAGACGCTGCGCAGGCTCTGAGGGGTCTGGCCAGGAAGACTTTGCACAGTCGGCTCCGGGGTGGAGTGGGGCTGCAGCGGGTCTTGCAGGAGCTGGAAGTGGGGGTGAGTGTCTCGCAAGCAGGACCTTTCAAATGGGCCCAGCAGGATGCATCCGTGGAAACGGTGCTGCCTAACACAGGGCTGCGGTAAGCAGGGCCTGAAAGGCTACAGCGGGCTCTGTTTCTGCTCTCTTGACTCTCTGCACAGGTTTCCTCAGTTTTTGTCGGTTTGGAGGACGCTCCCCCTTTCTTGGGCTTACCTAGCCTTCTGAGGTTCCTCGTTGAGTATGACAAAGCCCTGAGAAAGCATTTTTATCGCATAATTATGTTATACTTGTGGCTGGATAAATCACCTGCGAATGTGGGTGACTCAGTAGCTCTGAGGGTGTTCAATATCGAAGACAGAGGTGGGAATGAAATATTCCAGCAGGAGTCAGAGGATCTGTTCTCTGCTTCACACTGGGGCCCTGGTTTGCTGAGAGTCTTTCACACTCGATCCAAAATGGGGATAATGAAGTCTCACGGATTAGGCTTCAGCTGAGAGCTGCCTGCAGCACAGTCTTGGGTGAATAACAGTTCATATATTTAGTGCGAAGGGTGGGTGTAAGTTGATCTTACTCATGTGTTCAGAAAGGAGTAGTAAAAAGCTGCCCTTGTAATTCCAGGACCATCTATCCCAGGAATGCCAAACCCCACTGGCTTTCACCCGACGCTGTCGTAGGTGACGCCGTATGGAAATGAGGACCCGTGTGCCGCATACCTGAGCCAGTAGCCGTCTCCCTCCAGGGCCGTGGCCGAGCCCTCCTGATTTCGCTGGGTTGCCAGCCTGGGGATCTGTTAGCCCAGCGACGCCTGCGGTCTCGGCCCCCCTCCCCATGGGGACAGGAGGTGGCTTCCGGAGGCTGGTGATGAATGCCTGAATGAAGTCGACTTGTGACTGCAGTTCTAAGGGCCTCCCCGGGTGTTAGATGTCAGTAAATGACACCTGTGTGTGTGGATCTCATGTGATAAACAGCGGGGGAAACCAAAGCTTGTGGAGTCTGCAGGTTCTGGACTTGGGGATGTGTGCACCTGTGTACTTGGTGAGGGGTGTGAGGTCTGGAATGAGTGTGCACGTGTGCCACGTTTGTATTTAGCAGGTGTGTGTGGAGTGAGCATGTTCATGCGTGTGTCGTGTATATTGGAGGGTGTGTGGAGTGTGTACACGCATCACATTTGGTGAGTGTATTTGAGGGTGTGTATGGAGTGCATAGATGCGTTTGCGTGTGTATAGTATCGGGTGAAGGGGTGGCATGTGTGGAGTAAGCATGCACACGTGTGTGCTGTGTGNGATGGTACAACATTCATAAATCTCTAAATATGATACACTATTTCAACAGAACAAGGGACAAAAACCATATGACCATACAACACAGGCAAAGAAAGCATTTGACAATATTTAACATTTTTTAATGATAAAAACTCTCAAGAAATTAGATATCAAATAAATGTTCCTCAACACAATAAAGGCCATACAGGACATATCCATAGCAAACATCATACCCAATGGTGAAAAGTTGTCAGCTTTTACTCTAAGATCAGGAACAAGACAGAGATGTCCACTCTCAAGATCTCTATTCAACATATAGTATCAGAAGTTCTATCCAGAATAATTGCACAAAAGAAGTAAATAAAAGTCATTCAAATCAAAAAGGAAGAAGATAAATTATCCCTGTTTGCATATGGCACTATCTTACATAGAGAAAACCCTAAAATCTCTAAAAACTTTTAGAATCAACAAACAAATAGGCCACAGATATAATATATGAAATCAATGAGTAAAAATCAGTAGTTTCATACACTTACAGCAAATTATTGGGAAAAGAAATCAGTAAAACAATTTTATTTACAATTGCTACCAAAAAGGATAAGATAGCTAGGAATGAACTTAATCAAGGAACTGAAATACCTGCACACTGAATAACTATAAAACCCAGATTAAAAAAATAGAAAACAAATAACAGAAAGATACCCATGTTTGTGGATTGGAGAATTACTATTGTAAAATGTTCATACTACCCAAAGAGATCCACAGATTCAATTCAATACCAGTAAAATGTCAATGAAATTCCACAGAAATGGACCAAACAATCCTTAAGTTCATATTAGCCATAGAAAACCATGAATAGCTAAGGCAAGTTTTAGCAAAAAGAACAAAGCTAGAGGCATCACACAGCTTGATTTCAAAATCTTCTAGAGTGCCATAGTAATCAAAACAGCAGGGCGTTGGCACAAAAAGAGACACATAGACCAATGGATCAGACCAGAGAGCCCAGCAATAAATTCACACATTTGCACTCAATTGACTTTTGACAAAAAGGTCAAGAAGACACAATGGGGAAAGGTCAGTCTCTTCTAAAAGGGGTGTTGGGAAACCTGAATATCCAGGTATAGAGAAATGAAATTAGACCTCTGTCTCATGCCACATACAAAAATCAACTCAAAATGTATTAAAGACTTCAATGTAAGATCTGAAACTGTAAAAGTACTAGAAGAAAAGTTCCATGATGTTGGTCTGGGCAATGAATTTTTGGATACGACCCCCAAAACACAGGCAACAAAAGCAGAAATAAATAAATGACACTACAACAAACTAAAAAGTTTCTGCACAGCCAAGGAAACAATCAACAGAGTAAAGAGACAACCTACAAAATGGGAGAAGATATTTTCAAACCATACATGTGACGAAGAGTTAATATGCAAAATATGTAAGGAAGTCAAACAACTCAATCATAAGAAAACAACCGAAGTAAAATATGAGCCAAATAGTCATTTCTCAAAAGAATACATTAAAATGGCCAGTCAACATATAAATAATATCCAACCTCACCATTCTTAAGATAAATGCAAATTAAAACCACAGTGATCTATCATCTCACACTTGTTAGAATGATTATTATTAAAAAGATGATAACTAGTGTTGGAGAGTATGTGGAGAACAGGAAACCCTTACACACAGTTGGTGGGAATGAAAATTAGGCCATCCATTAGTGAAAACAGTATGGAGTGTCCTCAAAAATTTAAAAATAGAATTATCATATGATCCAGCAATCTCACTACTGAGCATATATCCAAGGGAAATGACGTCCGCATGTCACAGAGATATCTGCACTCCCATGTCCATTGCAGCATTATTTACAATAGCCAAGATATGGAATCAACCTAGGCGTGTATCAACAGATAAATGGATAAAGAAAATGTGGTCTACATACATACACAGTGGAATTCTAATCAGTTGTACAAAAGAAGGAAATCCTGTCATTTACAACAATATGAATGAACCGGGACGGTATTATGCTAAGTGAAACAAGCCAGGCACAGAAAGACAAACACCGCATGATCTCTCTCATATATGGAATCTAAAAAAGTTGAACTCAAAGAACTAGAGTAGAATGGTGGTTACCAGGGCTAGACAAGGGGTGCAGTTGGGTAAGTATTAGTCAAAGGACACACAATTTTTTTTCAGATAGGAGAAATTAGCTCCAGATATCTACTGTACAATATGGAGTCTATAGTTAATAAGATGATTTATATCCTTCAAAATTGCTAAGTGCATAAATTTTAGGAGTTCTCACCATAAAAATTGTCAGTGTGTAAGATTATGCATATGTTAATTAGCTGTAGTCATCCAGAAATGTACACATGTCATACTATGTTGTACATGAGAAGTGTACTTTTCTCAAATCAAAATAAAAAATATTTTCTCAAGCTTTAATTGAAATTAAAGTTGGAGAAACTGATAAAAATTGAAATCTCATGTGTGTGTGTACACATTTACAATCACTTATAGGTATACATGCAGGGATATCTAACCCCCAGGCTGTGGTTGGGTACAGGTCCGTGGCCTGTTATGAACTGGGCTGCACAGCAGGAGGTGAGCAGCCACTATGTGAGCATTATTGCCTGAGCTCTGCCTCCTGTCACATCAGCAGCAGCATTAGGTTCTCATAGGAGTGTCAACCCTATTGTGAACTGTGCATGTGAAGGATCTAGGTTGTGTGCTCCTTATCAGAATCTAACTAATCCCTGATGATCTGAGGTGGGACAGTCTCATCCCAAAACCGTCCACCCCACCCACCCACTCTAGGTCCTTGCAAAAATTATCCTCCATGAAACCAAGTCCCAGGTGCCAAAAAGATTGGGGACCACTGCACACGTGTGTGTGTGTGTTGGTATCTGTTATGGGCAGAATGTGTCCCCTAAAATGCATGTGTTGAAGCTCCAACCCTAGCACCTCAGAATGTGACTGTATTTGGAGATAGAGTTTTTAAGAAGCAATTCAGTTAAATGAAGTCATTGGGGTGGGCCTTAATCCAATATGAGTGACGGTCTCATAAGAAGAGGAGATGAGGACACAGACACATACACAGAGGGAAGACCATGGGTTGAGACACAGGGAGGAGATGTCTTCTACAAGCCAAGGAGAAAGACCTCAGTAGAAACTAATCCTGCCGACACTTTGATCTTGGACTTTGGCCTCCATAACTGCAAGGAAGTAAATGTCTGGTTTCAGCCACCCAGTCTGTGGTTCTTTACTACGGAAGCACTAGGAAAGGAATATAGGCCCCAATAAGCAGCAAATGCAGAACTTCTTAAAGAGGAAGAGGCGACCGAAAAATGGGTGGTAAGACTCAAGTCACAGGGGAGGAAGGATCACGGGGGAACACAGGACAATGTAACGAGCACCCTTAGGGAGGACGGTGGCTGAACATCCCTGGGAAACACTGCACCTCTGCCCAACTCAAGAAGGCACCATTTCAGACTTCACTTCCTCTGGGTGTTGAATACAGAAGGCTGGGTCTGGAGTCACACAGTCCTCTCAGGCTATCTCTGAGCTTGCTCTGTCCTTGGGTAGGTTGTTTGGCCCCAGAGTCTCAAGACTGGTAAGGATATAAATAATGATTGTTCTGTGTTAGTCAAATGAAATTGATCAAAATGTAAGTAATTGTGGTGGTGGTGATTCAATCATCCTGTGACTCTGGTAGCCAACTGCCCCTGGTAGCCAATCGCTGATCCACAGAGAAAGTGCTCAGCTCCCTGATTTCCTGCTCTGAGGCCCCATCTTTGGCCTTCCTTGGCAGCACTTGTGGTTGTCTGGAATCCCCAAAGGTCCAGGGGCAGGGCATTGCCACGGCAGCAGAGAGAAAGGGTTCTAGGCCAAGGCAATGCTTACCTGTGAGTCCCAGCAGTAGAGTCAGCAGCAGGAAAGGACCAGGAGGGTGGGGCCAGGAGGCTGTGACAGGCATCCTGGAGACCTCAGGAGCCTGCTCTGTTCAAACGTCTGTGGTGGGGAGATGTGAGGCTCTGCTCTGAGGAGAGAAGACAAGCCCCGCCTCCCTCGATTCAAGAGGAAGTGGCTATGATGGATTGGGACAGTAACTTGCTTTTAGATTGTAACATAGAAATCAGGCACAGCAGGCAGCTACAAAGCACAGAGTTACTCGTGCTCCATTTTCAGGAGAATCAGACAGGCTGAGCAAAAATAATGCTTCCTCCTCAACTGAGGCCTGTGTTCTCTCCACATGGCCGCGTTCCCCATCTTCAGGTCTTCTTGGTGATTTGCCAGCTGAGGGTCTTGGGTCAAGAAGTTCTGTGGTTGTGATCTGTACCCTAACCTCTCCATCTTAAGACCCTAGGATGTGGTTGGCTTGTTGCTTCATTCTGCACCAGCCTCAACCAAGTGCTATTCAGCAGGGGGCAGCAGGAGGGATCACAAGGACCCTCTTGATGTTGGAGAGGAAACAGGTCTGCTTTTGAAATGATTCTTTATTGTAACCTTTTTTTTTTTTTTTTTTTTTAGACGGAGTCTTGCTCTGTTGCCCAGGCTGGAGTGCAGTGGCCCGATATCCGCTCACTACAAGCTCCGCTTTCCAGGTTCACACCATTCTCCTGCCTCAGCCTCCGGAGTAGCTGGGACTACAGGCGCCCGCCACCACGCCTGGCTAATTTTTTGTATTTTTAGTAGAGATGGGGTTTCACTGTATTAGACAGGATGGTCTCGATCTCCTGACCTCGTGATCCACCTGCCTCGGCCTCCCAAATGCTGGGATTACAGGTCTGAGCCACCGCGCCCGGCTATTCTAAGCTTTTACTGATATAACTGGCGAAACGTAGCCCAAATTCAGTGTAATCTGGACTTTGGCACTTTCATGGGCTTGAATCCAGTAGAAATCATTTCCCGACTTCTTCCAGGAGAGCTAAACTAAAACTAGTTTTAGTTTAGTAAGGATCTGTTTTGTGGGGTGAAGTGAGGGTTGTGGGTTATGGAAAAAGGATAGGGTTATGATTGGGGGAGAATATGGGGGACAGGTTCCTGAGGCCATCACATCAACTTTAATATCCTTTGTTCTGCACAGAGGACCTACAGGATTCACCACTGTGTTCAGATGGGAAATGGGGAGAGAGGAAGTATAATTGCCCTGACCAAGAGGGCGTACTAAGGAGTTGGGGAAGTCATTGCACCCACCTACGCTCAGTTTTGGTCTCTAAACTC
Organism: Theropithecus gelada; assembly: GCF_003255815.1. Lineage (NCBI taxonomy): Eukaryota > Metazoa > Chordata > Mammalia > Primates > Cercopithecidae > Theropithecus > Theropithecus gelada. The sequence goes on from NC_037682.1 coordinate 394,935, forward strand.
GGCGTTATAAGTATTTCATTGCAGTGTTTTAGTGGCGATTAAAGGAGAAAATGACTGTACCATGCCTGAAACCCAGTAGGTTATTATTGATGCTAATGGTGCCAGGTGAAGAGCGGGAACTCAAATGGTGCTTTTGAATGGATCCCTACTGCATGATGAGTTGCCCACCAGTGGCTTTCTCCCAGCAACCCAGGCCTCCTGAGACCCAGATTATATGATGTACTTGGACTATCCCTGCCACTCTGAGATCAATTGCTTTCTCTTGGATTCTCTGCATCCTGCTCCTTATAATCCACAAATTAATTTGTCCTCTCACTATTCTCAGCTGTGTGACTTTCAAGAAGACATTGACTTCTCTGAGCCTTATTTTGATTGTATGTAAATGGAAGTTATAACATGCACCTACATGCACCTTGTAGAAATGTGGTAGGAATAATATAAACCATGAGTGCTTGACTCATAATTAATTTTAACCAAAAAATATGGCTATAATTTTTTTTATGGGAAGGGTTCACTGCTTTCCTGCCACAGTTGTGCTTTAGAAAAACCACCTTGTTAGGAGAAATGGTTGTATCATCTATGACTAAGAAAGGCCTGTCTGGAAGCCTCCCTGTCACCTGCTGGGTTTTAGGTCCTTCAACTGTTATTGTCAAATGAAAGTGTAAAAGTTATCATATTCTCATTCAAAGTTCTGTTCAATGTGGCACATGTGCACAGGTGAAATCTTCCCGTCCTACTCTATACCAACAAAAATGAAAATGAAAAAGGATAAAATTATGTTAATCCATGTCAAATTACACTTAAAAACAAGACAATCGTTTTTATGTGACGTCAAGGAATAGTAGCAGTTATCATTTACTAAGGATGTCCTGTGCCCCAGAAATGGTGTCAAGCATTTTATGTCAGTTGCCTCATTAATTCATCACTCTGATTCCATCAGGTAAGCACTGCTATTAACCTACCTCCTTTCACAGGTGAGGAAACCTGAGGTACACAGAGAGTAACGGATTTCCTCAAGATCACTCAGCTTTTAGAACTAGAGCATAGGGTGCCACATGCCACAGACTTCACTTTTAATGTTTGTACTATGACATCTGCCATATGAAAGGAGAGACATCCCTCAGGAAGAAGCAGAGAAGAAGCCATAGCCTCAATTAGGAACAGCCCCCACAGTGAGGCTGTGGCAGGTGCCATGCTCCAGGAGGCCCTGATAACCCCATCACATGGGGTGGGGCATTATTTCTGGAAAGACGGCAGCGCAAGAAGGAATCACTGAAGATTTGGGGAACAGCAGCACCATGAGAGATAGCTAACCCATCCAAGAACAACAATAACTTAAAAACATTAACAGCAATCAAGAGAACTTCACAACTGAGAACATATGAAAAAATAAAATATAAAAAGGTCTTTAAAATTAGTATACATAGTAACCGTATAAAGATAGCAAAAGGGAAGTAAATCCATAAAACAACATCAGGCATGTATGAAACAGGAATAATCAGGCATGAAGTAACAGGTTTCTTGGAGCAATAACCAAAAAAGAGACTTTGGAAATGAAAACATAATTACTGAGGACAGTTTTAAAAAATGTAATAGGTTGACTAGGTGACAATATATACGTAAGTAGTAAGTTATTGGGTTGGGGGATCATGTGGGGCAATCCCTTAGGATTCAGCACAGACACACCTAAAGAGAGTAATGTAAATAGGTGTAAATATAGGAATAACAAAAGATATCTCACAAAACGTGTCAAAAAAGTTCCTAGAAACAACTGAGGAGTTGAGCGCTTGCAGAGAGGGTGGCGGTGCCCGGGGCTGGCTCTGAAGGCACAGTGATGATTGTACTGAAGATATTTCACTGTTTGATTTAGAAGGGTAGACAACTAATAGACCAAGGAAATCTAAACTCAGACATCCAGTGGCATCACTCTTTCTTTAATTATTTTGAGTCAGTGCAATCGCCGTCTATTTTCTCCATGAACTGCCCAGAAGTAGCTTTCTTGCCTGTGTGGTGACAATGATCTCTTTGTCAGGTGGCTTTTGCGCAGTGAAGAATGTCACCGGCAGAGTAATGATTGGACTATGTTGGTGGAATCACATTGATGACAATGGAAAGGGCCATTGGGCATTTGAGTCGTGGGAGGCATCCTCTTAAGAGAGTAAAACTGTCTTAGAGGCTGAAATAAGAATCTTCTGGTTGGTACTAATGGCCTGTCCATGCTGTGAGTGATATTTGCCTTTAGTGTGTGATTTGATTTGGCTCTGTGTCCCCACCCAAATCTCATCTCAAATTACAATCCCCACATGTCAAGGGAATGACCTGGTGGGAGGTGATTGAATCATGTGGGTGTTTCCCCCGTGCTGTTCTCATGACAGTGAGTTATCACAAGATCTGATGGTTTAAAAGTGTTCGGCAGTTCCCCCCTTACTCTTTCTCTCTTCTGCTGCCATGTAAGACATTCCTTGTTTCCCCTTCACCTTCCGCCATGATTGTAAGTTTCCTCAGGCCTCCCAAGCCATGCAGAACTGTGAGTCCATTACACATCTTTTATTTATAAATTACCCAGTCTCTGATAGTTTTGTTTGTTTGTTTTTGAGATGGAGTCTCACTCTGTCACCCAGGCTGGAGGGCAATGGCATGATGTCGGCCCACTGCAACCTTCGCCTCCTGGGTTCAAGCGATTCTCCCACCTCATCCTCCTGAGTAGCTGGGATTACAGGCACCCACCATCATGCCTGGCTAATTTTTGTATTTTAGTAGAGACAGGGTTTCACCATGTTGGCCAGGCTGGTCTTGAACTCCTGACTTCAGGTAATCCTCCCACCTCAGACTCTCGAAGTGCTGGAATTACAAGTGTGAGCCACCGCACCCAGCCTCAGGTAGTTCTTTATAGTAGTGTGAGAACGGACTAATACAATGCCCTCTTCTCCTTCAGAGTAAACACTAGACATGATCGGATTTCTTAAATAGAGGGAGAAAGTTTATGTGTTTTATGATGTTGGGCGCAACCTAAGAGATTCTTGACTCTGAACCTTTTAGATATCAGTTTATGTTGCAACAAAAAGTGTTGGCTTTTTTTTCTCACTTGATAACTTTATTAGAAACAAATGAAAGTAGTTTTCATATTAAGCTTTTATTTTCTTTCCAGCACTGGGGGCTAGAAAGTGTGTTGTCACTACAAACGTCCCAATTTATTTAATGGTATACAGAGGTATGCACAAGGTCATGTAATATCAATATATCCCAAATTAACCAAAGTGTGTTTATTGATATATGTAATGAAGGCCTTTGCTATTTGATCCATAGAACATAGGATGTTCTTAGTGTATCTCAAAACTTTTATGTGTTTACATATTATTTCTGTAGATTGTTTTCAGAAGCAAGTTTTATTTCCATGGTATGAGTGAGCACAATGGCTTATGTGTAAATTAGAAATAATTGTTAATTTTTAATATGTACTTCATGGTAAAATTTCTTAGACATACACAAATGAGTAAAAACCAAATTTAGTGAATTGATATTACCTAGTTTCTAAAGTTTTGTTCATTTTCATTTGTAAGAAGTCATTTGCTTAAGGCCCAATTAATATAAATGAAATTATCATAGTTTGTGTTTAAGAAATACCCAGAAATTGTGCTGTTCTATTTATTTTATAAGAGAGTAACCAGATTTTACTCTGGAACCTCCTGGAGCTCTTTAATGCTCTTTGACTTAATGAAATTTATCTTTTATTACTAAAAACACATTATTCTTATATTTTAATGAGAATAATCATTTACGTACTTCACATAATGGGTAAAGATATTTTGTTTCATGAATCTATATTTTTTCTTACTATAATCAGAATGTTATAGATTATGCATTTGTATTAATGGTATTTCTTAAAACAGTAGATTTAATTATAAACCGAACCAGCCTAGAAACTATTGTAGGCATCTGTAAATTGTGTTGTAGGTACTATAAACTTAGTGGAGTCTCTTAATCAGGAGATTATGTTGTGAATACATTTGTACATTGTTAAAATATATTTCAAGATGTTTTGCTGCTTTTAACAGGTGTGTTTATTGGAGTGGTAACTTTGAAGGTGCAAAACTTTATATTTGTATAAAAGTCTACTGTTTACAAAGCAAAAAAGAAAGAAAAACCCAGAAATATTAATATCTAAAGATACATAATTTAAGGTAAAACACACCAGTGGTTGAAAGAGGAATATTTCCTTCCATGAAAATAGCAATTGGCTTGGAAGGCGTGAGACATAAAGTTTCATGCCTCCAAAAATCGTAGTTTGGAATATACTACGTATATTCATGCCTCCAAAAATCGTAGTTTGGAATAGACTCCAAAATTGATACAATAGGCCAGGTGCAGTGGCTCACGCCTGTAACCCCAGCACTTTGGGAGGCCGAGGCGGGTGGGTCACCTGAGGTTGGGAGTTCAAGATCAGCCTGACCAACATGGAGAAACCGTGGCTCTACAAATACAAAATTACAAAATTACAAAATACAAAATTAGCCGGGCACGGTGGTGCATGCCTGTAATCCCAGCTACTCGGAGGCTGAGGCAGGAGAATCACTTGAACCCAGGAGGTGGAGGTTGCAGTGAGCCAAGATTGCGCCATTGCACTCCAGCCTGGGCAACAAGAGCAAAACTCCGTCTCAAAAAAAAAAAAAAAACAACAAACAATTTTTTTAAATTGATGCAATAGTGTCAGGAAGATGGCAGGATCTGTGCTTGGAGCACCAAGTTGCCTTCCCAAGGAAGGAACTGTCGAGGAGTTCTCAAGGAACTCTAATCCTTCAATAAAGATATGCTAGATTCATAGATGCTTATTCAAGTAAAAAATTTTTGTGGAAATCACATGCAGAATTCAGTTTCAACTTTAGGTTGACTTGGTACAGCATGGATAAAATTTGAATATTTGAAAGAACTGGGAGCCCGTAATCCATGAGCTAAAATTCCCACTTCATCTACCATATTTCACCCCCACTCACGACATTAGGTGCAGATGACCAGGGAAGACTTTGGGACACATGAGGAACTGGGAGCCCATGGATGCTTCCTCCAGAAGACTAAAGATTAAGACTGTGGGCTTAGGAGTTAAAACTTCCTAGTCTGAAATCCAGCTCTACTAGCTCCCAAGTGTGTGATCCTGCGGATACTATTAACTTCTCTATTTCTTGAGTTTCCTCAGCTGTAAAATGGACATAATAATCACGCCAACCTCTTAAGATTGTTATGGGAATCAAATGAACTAATATATGCAGAGCGCCTAATAATACCTGACTGTGTCCCCAAACCTAGATATTCAGTTTTGCTATTATTATTATAGCTATTAGTTAGACATTATTGTTATTAGGTAGAGTTTTAGTAATAGTAACAATTTTAAAAAACAGATCCTCTGCCCTCAAGGATTTATGATGCAGTGTGACAACCTTGGCCAGTGTCTAGGGGAGGTGGGGGTACCATGCTGGTGAGCTGAGGTCATGTGCTTAGCCCTAGAATCATGGGTGCTGAGGTCGTGTGCTCAGCACCAGGGTCATGGTGCAGCCATGGCCTCTGGGGGAATCACTATGACTAGGGCAAGGTGCATCCTAATTAGGGCCTACATAGATGCTCATAGAAAAAGTGCTCCAAATCTTGCTTCATGCTGGGATAAGAGACAAGAAAATGCTCCCAAGTGGAAATCTAGGGGAACAGGGGAGATGGACTGAGAGGGAGAGGAGACATCACATAGAAATACACCTATGTAGAGCAGGCTGCACACAACTGTGAGTCCTACGAGCAGAGGAGGTGGCAGGGCCTGTCCAGGCGAGCTGGGACACAGGGCTGGGGATATCTGTCTGAATGATTGTCATGAAGAGACCTCAGACTCTGTGCTCTGCAGGGGAGGAGAAGCCCTGCCTTGCCATGATGCCCCAGGAGGGAAGTTGCTGTGGGAGGAAGGGGCCATGAGACTGGGGCCATCCTCCATTGTGAAAGAGGAAATGAACACAGTTGCCACTGCTGGGAAGTTGCTGACATCTGTGCTTGGGGTTCCCAGACCTGGGAGCCTTGGACAGTACTGGAGAGAGGTTGACTGCCACAGAGCCTGCTCTATATCCCAGAGACTCTCATCTCATGCCAGGGGTCCCATGACCCTTCCTAATTTGAGAGCTCAGACCTACAGGGTTCTGTAGTCAAGGACTGAGCTTGCAGCTTCAGAGACCATAATTCCAGGTGTGGCACATTTGAGGGCTTGTGGCTGTGGAAGCCTTTGGGGATGGAACCAAATCTCCTGGGTGACCCCTACAAAAAGTCTCTCAAACCAACATCAAGTAACAAGCTGAGCAAATCAAAAAACAACAACTCCTCTTAGATCTGTCGGAGAAATGAGGTCACAGGGCAAAATTAGAGAGACAGACAGGGTGATACGGAGAATTACAACTTCCTGAATTGGAAACCTCCATGGGAACGAGTGCTGGGGTCAGAAAACCTGCACCGTGAATGGTGAATTGTTGTAAGTTCAGTGAGGGACCAGTCTGAGTTAAAAACTCAGGAGAACCCAGTCATGGGAGCTCCCACACTTCTGTGAATTTTACCCACAGCAGCTTGATTGGTCCTCACAGTGAGTATGAGAGAAATATTCAGTAGTGCTTCCTGAAGAGGAAGACTAAAGGGGACCGTTTCAAAATATACCAGTGTTTTCATCATCTTATGCTTGTTCCACATCAGAAATATACAAGAAGACAAGCACTGTTCCAACTATTCTTGCCATGTTTTACAAAGAAATAATAATTTAATCCTCAATGTTTCTAATCCTTTGAATTACCATGAACTAAATATTTTTCTCTTCTGTCTACATTTGTAACTGACGTATTATATTTTCTAATATTTTGATAAATATTATGAGGATCACAGAGGAGTCATTATTTTCCCCTTTGGATGTAGAGTTGCTTTCCAGGGTCTCAGTGTTTTCAGTCATTTTTATAATCTTGCACTGCCATGCAAAGTAAGGACTGCCCTGTATTTAGTATAATACATGTAATAACATAATACAGTGTTAAGGAGAAAAGCTAATCAAGTTAAGAGACATTGGAAATGCTAGGGTGGAGAGGAAAATGGGTATTTTATGTAGGGTGGTTTACAGAAGTTGCCTTTAATAAACTGAAGGACAGAAGAGAGTGAGCCATGCAGCTGTCGCAGGGAAGAAGTCGAGGAATGACAGGATTTGACTTTTCCAAACAATAACTGAGGCTGAAAAACGCAATCCAGCAGAAGCTCTGTAAGTGGTCCAGGAGGAGATGATGCTGGCTGGGACCATGCAGGAGTGGTGGAGGTGAGAGGTGTGCAGGTTATGGGTACAGCTCCTTTGTGTGCCGGAGCAGGCTGGGACTGGCTCAGGAGAGTCAACTGTTAAATTTTCAGGAATTGTGTATTCTAGTTTTTAAAGTGTTAGAAGCTTGAAATGGGCCATGTTGGGAGTATTCACCCCACAGAAATTGACAAACACTACAATTCAGCCTTCTTTTTTCTTTCGAAGAGTCAATTGTCAAACACTTACCATCTCACCAGGGGACGTAAGCATTTTGAAGCAGAACTGAATATGAGGTATAAACAAAGAAGAAATCGAGGAGGACTCCATGGCTTTAGGACTGTCACGGTATTTTTACCATGAGCAACAGATTTAGGAAGGTTGCAGGATAATAGAAAAACTAGTGTTTCCATCACAGAGAGAGGAGGGAGAGCTGCTTTCTTTCTAGGTGTGAGGAGTAGCACACTGTCTTTGTCCATGTGTGTTGCTATAAAAGAATACCTGAGGCTAGATAATTTATAAAGAAGAGGTTTATTTGGCTTTTGGTTCTGCAGACTGTACAAGAAGCATGGTACTTGCATCTGCTGCTGAGGAGGGCCTCAGAGTGCTTCTACTCACAGTGGACAGTGAAGTGAAGTTGGCATAACATGGGGAGAGAGGAAGAGAAAGAGAGAAGAGGGAGCTGCTAGGCACTTTTAAACAATCAGATCTTGTGGGTACTAATAGACCAAGATAGCACCAAGTCATTTATGATGAATCCATCCCCATGACCCAAACACCTCCCATCTGACCCCACCTCCCACATAGGGGATGAAATTTCACATCGAGATTTGTAGGAGAAAAATATCCAAACTATATCATATGTTTAAACAAAGAGGAAGGAGAATCATTTTTTCTCCTTAAAACCAGGATGTTAATTTGTATTCAGGAGGCAATAGAGAATCTCAACAAGGCTGGGTAATTGGGTAGGCAGGAATCCAGAAGGCAGAATAACTCTTGAGAATCTGAACTGCAGTTTGTGGCTTATGGACAGTCCAAGACGATGGAGGAGAGGTGTCCTGATGGGTTTAGATTTGGCGTGTTTCCCACATCCTAGGGAGGTGTCATGAGTCACTCCCCAGAGCCCCATGCCATGGCTTCTGCTCAGGACCATGAATGAAGACTGCTCTGGAGAATCAAGGACTCTGCAAAGGAGCAACAGGAACCTGTGGGCAGTAAGATGTCCTGGGAGGGGAGGCGTTTGGAGCTGAGTCTGGGGAAGCTTCTCACCAGCCCCTTCTCTCAGTCAGAGCCCTGCAAGGAAGGAAGGAGGCAGCAGAGACTGGGGGTCCCATGAGGCAGGGGAGGAGGGAAGGAGCTGTGGATAACATGTCCATATTTAATCATCTGCTCATCATTTAAGAAACATTTCCTGGGAGCCTGTTATATTCCCGGTGCTGGTCTCCTTCTGGGATGCCTGTTGCAAGTGGACAGGCAGCCCTGAGATAGGACTCTGCCGGCTCAGCCCTCTTCCTGAGTCCTGGTGTCCCTTCCCTCATTGCTTCCACTCAGGCACAAAGAGGGTCAGAATGGGTACAGCCCTAAGAGCTGCCCATCTGCGGTTTCTCAACATGACTTGACAGTGGGGATTCCTTTGGGCCCATGGAGTTCAGCATCAAATAATCTAGAGATGGCCTGCAAGGGACACCCACTCAGTAGCCCCTGATTCAGGTTCCTCTTCTCACCTCCTCATGGGACCCCTGGGGTGCTGTAAAAACCTTTGGACACTCTGGCTTATGCCTCCTCAAGCACCCACATACTTACTGGGGGTTGGGAGCCTCTTAGAGGGTTCCCTGAGCGTTCTGAGGATGGGAGGGAGCTCTGTCACCTTCTCTAAGCTCCACTAACCCTGATGCTGCATGATATGTGGGCTGGACTCTCCTGCTGGCCCTGCCCTTTTGTGGCAACCCTTGGTCGGGCCTCCAACCCCCACACTTACAGTCAGGCCTTCTGCTTCCAGTAGACATAGATGACAGAGACACCAACCACCAGCAGCACCTTGGGGCCCAGGAGGAGAGCTATGAGAAGTGGAGCAGTGGGAGCCAGTACTGGGCCTGGAAATCAGGAGACAGGAGAAGTTAGGAAGGGGCTACCCAGGATGCCATCCCAGAGGACCCCACTTACCCCATCTGAGTCTACCTGGGACTGTCACTGCTCCAAATCTTTGGAGGCTGCATCTTACCTGGCTGCCTTAGCTGCAACATAAGGCAGAAGCCAGGGAAAGAGGTTCCTCGTTCCCTTATCCTGTCCCAGGCTGCCGGGCTATCCTCCCGGAGGGACAAAGTGGACAGAATGTGTACTCACGTATTCATATGTGGCACCTGAGTCCCTCACTTGATCCTCACAAGCCTGTAGGGCAGGGTTTATTATTCCATTCTGATGGGGAAATTGAGGTCCAGAGAATTTAGGGAGGGTCACAAGGTTACTTGCATCCAAACTTAGGGAAGCCCATGATTATGTCCCTTTGGATGATTCCTGAGACTGTGTCCTTTTGAACAAGACAAGTCCAATTTTGCAGGGTCATAGGAACAATTATGAAAGGGCAGGTAGGGGTCATGAGTATAACCGAGTACCCCTAATTTGCTAAGACGTAGTTTATTTTCTTTGTTTTCTTTCCCATTTCCCCCTGCTCCCAGTTTCCTACTTAGCCCTTCAGAAATGCAAATATAACCTTTCACCTCCCCGTCACCAGATATTCTCTGCAGGGCAAGTTCTTCTGTGTGCTCCAAGACAGATCTCTGCTGGAAAGTTGGCACACCAAAGCATACCCACCACGGAAACTTCACCTCCAGGGGTAGCTTCCAGACTTTCATCCACCAGGAGCGCATATGGAAAGCATGCCCACTTGGCCACTTTTACAACTGACTTCTGTCCAGGATGGCGCCAACTCAACTGTCGGGTAGCTAAGTCACCAGGCACTAGCAGAGGGACCCCTGCCCTTGGTCCCATCCCCATTACCTTATGAAAGTGTCTCCTTTCTGCTCCAAAGGGGAAGTGGCACATTTAAAGGCAGGACACTTTGTGTCCCTTCCCCAACCTAGCTTTGGAATAAATTCACTTTTTTTGGTATCAGACCTCGCTCTCCTTGACTGGATTCTACATGCAGCAAGCAACTAACATGCTTTTTGTTTATATGAGGATGGCTTCAGAGTGAAAGATTTGCAGGCTGCCCTGTTTAGCCCCCACAGTGAGGGTGGACCCCGTGTTTTTGAGAGCTGGGGAGGCCCTTGAGGGGCTGGGCCTAATATACTGTGCTGGATAGAAAACACCCTGGCAAGTCAAAGCATGACTCTCATGCTTGGAAGGGACTCAGACATCAAGCTCACCTCGACCCCAGAGCGGGTGCCATCTGAAATCTCTCTGTTGGACAGACAGTCAGATCTGGGGGAGCACACATTTGGATTCTTTGCATTTTTACAATGAGCATTTTTTTTGCTGTTAAAAGCAAACAAATGAAGTTATGTTTACTTCTGTTTTCATGTATGTTTTCTGGGAAATAAAATGGTGCTGATGGGTCCCTTAAGGAAGGAATGGAGATCTCAGCATCTGTGGCTGGAATGTTGGAGGCCAGCAGTTCCCAGCTGGGTGGCTCTCTGGAACTTTGTCTCCCTTGAGGCTTGAGGAGAGTTGTACTCTCCAAGTTCACTCCTCCTTCTACGGGGCAGCCCATAGAAAGACTGGTTGAATTGAAAATAGGAAGGCCACGCCACTCTCCTCAATTAATACAACTCTAAGGGACTCTCTCAGCCCTTGGCTTCTCTGAAGAATCAGCTGGGTCTTTGTCCTGCCTGCACTGTGGCTCAGCACGTCCCTCTCCTACACTTCTGCCTCACTCCCTCAGGCATATTGACCCTGACAGCACTCTAACATGCTTCCTGAATTCCTGTATCCACCTCCAGTTGACCTCCTAGCAAAACTGACAGTGGAAATGGTCTGAAAAGTAGACTCTAAAATGCAAGTTTGGAAACTGACCACTCATCAAGATTAGCTGGCAATGAGGACCCCAGGGCTGGTAGTGAGTGGAGCTGGGCTGGCCCTGGCTTGCAGCTATGGTGCAATTAATACAACTTTCGCTGGCAGTGAAATACGAAGGAAATTCCTTGGCATCAGCCATTTGAAACTGGATTGGGAAATGGTAGTTATGAGGACTAAGGTGTTTGATGGCTGTTGCTGGGCACCAATTCTTTGGGGAAAGATGATGAGAAGCTAAGAGTAACTTATCGTGAATTAAGGCTTAGTGTGAAAACCAGAGGACTTCTTGGCAGCAGTGCAGATTGTTATCTCCTGGAGCCAGAGGGCAGAAAGAATAGAAGATTGGGTTCTGGATCATTATAAGAGTAGCAGAGCCACAGAGGAGGATGAATCTCAGCTTCGACAGGCTGCTGTGCTGGGCTAGGGCCCTGATGGGGAAGTTGCAGGACCCTGAGATGTGGGAGGGAATGTTTGGGTCAAAGAACTTATGATCATCAGTCATCTTCTGGGTTTCTGGAGGCAGTTGCAGCAGCATAACTAATTATAACTAACCTCCCCAAACCACAAGAAAAAGCAAAAAAGGAAAAGTAAGTTTTGCACAAACCTGGCTCTGAGTATTACTTGAACAAAGAATGCCAAACTGCAAAATGACTGTAGGTCAAAAGAGAACCTTCACCACATCCTAGTGCACAATCTCACTAGACTGCCATGCTGCTGGTGCAGCACATCACATAAGGCATCTTGCATGTTGTGTACCTGCCTAGACAACTTAACATGCATTTCCAACCATAGCACATGAGCAAGGATGCTACATCCACCACACTGAAACCACCCAAAAATGGCAGCCCTGGTGGGAGCGCCAGTGAGTGGATGGAAGTGTAAAAAGCAAATTCAGCTTCAGACAGATGGTGCAGATTCATCTCTTCCTGCTCCTCCTCGAGAAGCAAGACTAAGAACTCTGGAAATATGAGGCGCAGGCATAGGAGAACTTCCAAGGTGAAAAAGGAAGGCAGACTGGCTAGGGACCTGAGGGCTGAGGAACAGCCGTGAGGCCAGGCACCTGGGACCCATCCCCTCAGTATGAGCTCCCAGCCATAGAACATGACCAAAAAAAAGACACAGAAAAGAGAAAACGTCTCTATTTAATAATATAAATCCCCACTTCAAGAAACTACAAGAAGTAGAGCAAAATAAACCCAAAACAAGCCAGAGATAAGAATTAATAAAAAGAGAAGAGAGCAGAAAATTAGTGAAATTAAAATATAAAAACAATACAAAAACCAACTGAAGCAGCTGATCCTTTGGAAGGAGCAATAAAATAGGAAAAATTATAGCAAGGTTGATGAATAAGAAAAAAGAAATGGCACATTTTAAATATCAGGATGAAATGAGGGCTATCACTACAGACCCTGCAGACATCAAAAGGATCATAAGGGCTATTATAAACAACTCTACACACAGAAATATGATGACATAGATAAAATGGACCAAAAACTCTTTGAAAAGCACAAGTTGCCAGATCTCACCCAATATGAAATGAATAATGTGAATAGCCCTAAACTATTGAGGAAAGTCAATTCATAATTTTAAAGTACCCCAAAATATTCTTGAGGTACAGATACTTCATAGAAAAATACTACCAAACATTTAAAGATAAATTAAAACCAAATTTGGTGCACAGAAAAATGGTTACAAAAGAAATTTGGGGAAATATGAATGTATGCTACATTTTAGGTGACGTGAGAGAATTATTTTAGCAATTTTATGAAATTTAATGGTATAAAAATTTTACATTTTATTAAGTTCATAATGATATTGTTTTTGTAAAAAATGTCCTCAATTATCAGATCACACAATTGTGGACTCCTCTTGCAACTGCATGGGCACACATAACTGGGTGAGCAGTGGACGTGACTATGTACCTTCCACACATCTCTGATTATAGCGGACATTGTTGTCCTCTACTTCCTGTCTTCTCTCTTCCAGCAGGCAGGGACATGGACAAATCAGCGACCCGGCATTGACCCAGTAGATAAAGTCAATGCCATAGAGTATGTGGGAAGGAACCTGGGCCTTCTAAAAGTCTTCTGGAATAGAGACCCCTCCTAGTATTATATGAGAGGGAAATAAGATCTATTTTGGTCATAGATGGGGGAACACTGGCCAAATTCACATCCTTGGGACATTTTGTGTCCCAGCAGAAAGGGAACATTTCTCAAACTAGCATAAATTTGCATTATAGGCTGGTGGTGACCCTGTCCTCAGGACCTCAGACTTACCTTGATTAGTTTGGACCAGTCATCTGGTCTAATGCCTTGATCTAATTGTCTTCAACAATATCCCCTATTGCTTCCCAAGTCCTGGTTTCCCCTTCTGTAAAACTCCAGGCTCACTGGATGGTTGAAGCAGGAAAGGAGATCATAGATGAACAGAAATTTGCACATAATAAATCTGCAGAGAGCTGTTGTGATTGTTATTGGTCAAATATCATCATCAGGACCCAAATGAGGCCCATGCTTTTACCACTTATGGTCACCTGGGGGCCTGGTCCGGGTTTAGATTCCACATGTCTTTCTGAAATTCATACAGCAGATGTGGGAGTCTGCTGGGGGCAGGTCACAGATATGAATGGAAAAGTTCAGGAAGGAACAGACAAGGCAGAGGTCAGAAGGAGTAGGAAGAAGACAGGGTGGCTGATGAGAAATGGGAATGTAATAACTGTCAGGGGTAAAAAGCAAGATGCAGAATGTGACGAACACATGATCCCTTTGCCTCCTTTCTTCCTCATTCAATATACATTTATGTCAAAAAATCTGTCAGGTTGTACCTCAAACTCTTAATAGTGATGACTCTTGGAGGGTGAGATTTGGAAGAATGATGCTGACTTTAAAATTCTACTTTATATTTGTAGGCTTCTAGCTTATTTTATGACAAACATAAATATTAATTTTAACATGAAAGAAAAAGATAAAATTTAAAAATTTGAAGTAACCTTACCAGAAGTGGTATCCGAGCACTGTTCTTTCTGGTGGGCTGAGATCTCCAGGGTATGGCTTTTGCTGACCGCTGGCTGCCCATCATGCTCCACCTGGCAGGTGAGCACCACACCATCCCTGTGGGCACAGGTGTTCACCAGGAGCCAGCTCGTCCAGTTGTAGGTACCATCCTTGTTCTCTGTGAGGGTCGAAGCTGTTTCTGTCTGGGACACATTTCCATTCTCCAACCAGGTCAGCAGGAGTCTCTGGGGGTAGAACTTCCTCACTTGGCAGGTGACGTTCGCCTGGTTCTCTGCCCTCATGGGCCATTGGAAAACCTCCAAGGTGGGTGGAACTGAAACAGCACAGGGCAGAAGCTCTGACCTTGTGGCACAGACAGATCTCAGGGAGGACTCCATAATGTAGCTCCCACCACCACAGTGAGGGCATCACCAGGACAGTGCTAGGCAGGCAGCATGTGCGCAGACATTGAGGGTGCTCTTTGCATATGAATGAAATTACTAAGCACAGTGCCTGGCACACAGTAGGTGCTGAAGGACTGGTAGCTCCTACTAGACTAAGAATGAGTGATATCTACAAGCACCACCCCTGGCATACAGTTGGAATGTAAGAACAGTAGCAAAATCAGTGAAATCGCCAAGCACATAGGGATTTGGCTCCCAGTAGGTGCTCACTAATTGTAGTTGCTCTTGGTGAAATAAATGAAACTCTCTAGCA
>NC_037682.1:410335-444357 GCF_003255815.1 Theropithecus gelada
TGCTAGAGAGTTTCATTTATTTCACCAAGAGCAACTACAATTAGTGAGCACCTACTGGGAGCCAAATCCCTATGTGCTTGGCGATTTCACTGATTTTGCTACTGTTCTTACATTCCAACTGTATGCCAGGGGTGGTGCTTGTAGATATCACTCATTCTTAGCCTAGTAGGAGCTACCAGTCCTTCAGCACCTACTGTGTGCCAGGCACTGTGCTTAGTAATTTCATTCATATGCAAAGAGCACCCTCAATGTCTGCGCACATGCTGCCTGCCTAGCACTGTCCTGGTGATGCCCTCACTGTGGTGGTGGGAGCTACATTATGGAGCCCTCCCTGTGATCTGTCTGTGCCACAAGGTCAGAGCTTCTGCCCTGTGCTGTTTCAGTTCCACCCACCTTGGAGGTTTTCCAATGGCCCATGAGGGCAGAGAACCAGGCGAACGTCACCTGCCAAGTGAGGAAGTTCTACCCCCAGAGACTCCTGCTGACCTGGTTGGAGAATGGAAATGTGTCCCAGACAGAAACAGCTTCGACCCTCACAGAGAACAAGGATGGTACCTACAACTGGACGAGCTGGCTCCTGGTGAACACCTGTGCCCACAGGGATGGTGTGGTGCTCACCTGCCAGGTGGAACATGATGGGCAGCCAGCGGTCAGCAAAAGCCATACCCTGGAGATCTCAGCCCACCAGAAAGAACAGTGCTTGGATACCACTTCTGGTAAGGTTACTTCAAATTTTTAAATTTTATCTTTTTCTTTCATGTTAAAATTAATATTTATGTTTGTCATAAAATAAGATAAGCTAGAAGCCTATAAATATAAAGTAGAATTTTAAAGTCAGCATCATTCTTCCAAATCTCACCCTCTAAGAGTCATCACTATTAAGAGTTTGAGGTACAACCTGACAGATTTTTTGACATAAATGCATATTGAATGAGGAAGAAAGGAGGCAAAGGGATCATGTGTTCGTCGCATTCTGCATCTTGCT
Source organism: Theropithecus gelada (assembly GCF_003255815.1). NCBI lineage: Eukaryota > Metazoa > Chordata > Mammalia > Primates > Cercopithecidae > Theropithecus > Theropithecus gelada. Next base: position 411,321 of record NC_037682.1, read on the forward strand.
TTTTACCCCTGACAGTTATTACATTCCCGTTTCTCAACAGCCACCCTGTCTCCTTCCTACTCCTTCTGACCTCTGCCTTGTCTGTTCCTTCCTGAACTTTTCCATTCATATCTGTGACCTGCCCCCAGCAGACTCCCACGTCTGCTGTATGAATTTCAGAAAGACATGTGGAATCTAAACCCGGACCAGGCCCCCAGGTGACCATAAGTGGTAAAAGCATGGGCCTCATTTGGGTCCTGATGATGATATTTGACCAATAACAATCACAACAGCTCTCTGCAGATTTATTATGTGCAAATTTCTGTTCATCTATGATCTCCTTTCCTGCTTCAACCATCCAGTGAGTCTGGAGTTTTACAGAAGGGGAAACCAGGACTTGGGAAGCAATAGGGGATATTGTTGAAGACAATTAGATCAAGGCATTAGACCAGATGACTGGTCCAAACTAATCAAGGTAAGTCTGAGGTCCTGAGGACAGGGTCACCACCAGCCTATAATGCAAATTCATGCTAGTTTGAGAAATGTTCCCTTTCTGCTGGGACACAAAATGTCCCAAGGATGTGAATTTGGCCAGTGTTCCCCCATCTATGACCAAAATAGATCTTATTTCCCTCTCATATAATACTAGGAGGGGTCTCTATTCCAGAAGACTTTTAGAAGGCCCAGGTTCCTTCCCACATACTCTATGGCATTGACTTTATCTACTGGGTCAATGCCGGGTCGCTGATTTGTCCATGTCCCTGCCTGCTGGAAGAGAGAAGACAGGAAGTAGAGGACAACAATGTCCGCTATAATCAGAGATGTGTGGAAGGTACATAGTCACGTCCACTGCTCACCCAGTTATGTGTGCCCATGCAGTTGCAAGAGGAGTCCACAATTGTGTGATCTGATAATTGAGGACATTTTTTACAAAAACAATATCATTATGAACTTAATAAAATGTAAAATTTTTATACCATTAAATTTCATAAAATTGCTAAAATAATTCTCTCACGTCACCTAAAATGTAGCATACATTCATATTTCCCCAAATTTCTTTTGTAACCATTTTTCTGTGCACCAAATTTGGTTTTAATTTATCTTTAAATGTTTGGTAGTATTTTTCTATGAAGTATCTGTACCTCAAGAATATTTTGGGGTACTTTAAAATTATGAATTGACTTTCCTCAATAGTTTAGGGCTATTCACATTATTCATTTCATATTGGGTGAGATCTGGCAACTTGTGCTTTTCAAAGAGTTTTTGGTCCATTTTATCTATGTCATCATATTTCTGTGTGTAGAGTTGTTTATAATAGCCCTTATGATCCTTTTGATGTCTGCAGGGTCTGTAGTGATAGCCCTCATTTCATCCTGATATTTAAAATGTGCCATTTCTTTTTTCTTATTCATCAACCTTGCTATAATTTTTCCTATTTTATTGCTCCTTCCAAAGGATCAGCTGCTTCAGTTGGTTTTTGTATTGTTTTTATATTTTAATTTCACTAATTTTCTGCTCTCTTCTCTTTTTATTAATTCTTATCTCTGGCTTGTTTTGGGTTTATTTTGCTCTACTTCTTGTAGTTTCTTGAAGTGGGGATTTATATTATTAAATAGAGACGTTTTCTCTTTTCTGTGTCTTTTTTTTGGTCATGTTCTATGGCTGGGAGCTCATACTGAGGGGATGGGTCCCAGGTGCCTGGCCTCACGGCTGTTCCTCAGCCCTCAGGTCCCTAGCCAGTCTGCCTTCCTTTTTCACCTTGGAAGTTCTCCTATGCCTGCGCCTCATATTTCCAGAGTTCTTAGTCTTGCTTCTCGAGGAGGAGCAGGAAGAGATGAATCTGCACCATCTGTCTGAAGCTGAATTTGCTTTTTAGACTTCCATCCACTCACTGGAGCTCCTACCAGGGCTTCCATTTTTGGGTGGTTTCAGTGTGGTGGATGTAGCATCCTTGCTCATGTGCTATGGCTGGAAATGCATGTTAAGTTGTCTAGGCAGGTACACAACATGCAAGATGCCTTATGTGATGTGCTGCACCAGCAGCATGGCAGCCTAGTGAGATTGTGCACTAGGGTGTGGTGAAGGTTCTCTTCTGACCCACAGTCATTTTGCAGTTTGGCATTCTTTGTTCAAGTAATACTCAGAGCCAGGTTTGTGCAAAACTTACTTTTCCTTTTTTGCTTTTTCTTGTGGTTTGGGGAGGTTAGTTATAATTAGTTATGCTGCTGCAACTGTCTCCAGAAACCCAGAAGATGACTGATGATCATAGGTTCTTTGACCCAAACATTCCCTCCCACATCTCAGGGTCCCGCAACTTCCCCATCAGGGCCCTAGCCCAGCACAGCAGCCTGTCGAAGCTGAGATTCATCCTCCTCTGTGGTTCTGCTACTCTTATAATGATCCAGAACCCAATCTTCTATTCTTTCTGCCCTCTGGCTCCAGGAGATAACAATCTGCACTGCTGCCAAGAAGTCCTCTGGTTTTCACACTAAGCCTTAATTCACGATAAGTTACTCTTAGCTTCTCATCATCTTTCCCCAAAGAATTGGTGCCCAGCAACAGTCATCAAACACCTTAGTCCTCATAACTACCATTTCCCAATCCAGTTTCAAATGGCTGATGCCAAGGAATTTCCTTCGTATTTCACTGCCAGCGAAAGTTGTATTAATTGCACCATAGCTGCAAGCCAGGGCCAGCCCAGCTCCACTCACTACCAGCCCTGGGGTCCTCATTGCCAGCTAATCTTGATGAGTGGTCAGTTTCCAAACTTGCATTTTAGAGTCTACTTTTCAGACCATTTCCACTGTCAGTTTTGCTAGGAGGTCAACTGGAGGTGGATACAGGAATTCAGGAAGCATGTTAGAGTGCTGTCAGGGTCAGTATGCCTGAGGGAGTGAGGCAGAAGTGTAGGAGAGGGACGTGCTGAGCCACAGTGCAGGCAGGACAAAGACCCAGCTGATTCTTCAGAGAAGCCAAGGGCTGAGAGAGTCCCTTAGAGTTGTATTAATTGAGGAGAGTGGCGTGGCCTTCCTATTTTCAATTCAACCAGTCTTTCTATGGGCTGCCCCGTAGAAGGAGGAGTGAACTTGGAGAGTACAACTCTCCTCAAGCCTCAAGGGAGACAAAGTTCCAGAGAGCCACCCAGCTGGGAACTGCTGGCCTCCAACATTCCAGCCACAGATGCTGAGATCTCCATTCCTTCCTTAAGGGACCCATCAGCACCATTTTATTTCCCAGAAAACATACATGAAAACAGAAGTAAACATAACTTCATTTGTTTGCTTTTAACAGCAAAAAAAATGCTCATTGTAAAAATGCAAAGAATCCAAATGTGTGCTCCCCCAGATCTGACTGTCTGTCCAACAGAGAGATTTCAGATGGCACCCGCTCTGGGGTCGAGGTGAGCTTGATGTCTGAGTCCCTTCCAAGCATGAGAGTCATGCTTTGACTTGCCAGGGTGTTTTCTATCCAGCACAGTATATTAGGCCCAGCCCCTCAAGGGCCTCCCCAGCTCTCAAAAACACGGGGTCCACCCTCACTGTGGGGGCTAAACAGGGCAGCCTGCAAATCTTTCACTCTGAAGCCATCCTCATATAAACAAAAAGCATGTTAGTTGCTTGCTGCATGTAGAATCCAGTCAAGGAGAGCGAGGTCTGATACCAAAAAAAGTGAATTTATTCCAAAGCTAGGTTGGGGAAGGGACACAAAGTGTCCTGCCTTTAAATGTGCCACTTCCCCTTTGGAGCAGAAAGGAGACACTTTCATAAGGTAATGGGGATGGGACCAAGGGCAGGGGTCCCTCTGCTAGTGCCTGGTGACTTAGCTACCCGACAGTTGAGTTGGCGCCATCCTGGACAGAAGTCAGTTGTAAAAGTGGCCAAGTGGGCATGCTTTCCATATGCGCTCCTGGTGGATGAAAGTCTGGAAGCTACCCCTGGAGGTGAAGTTTCCGTGGTGGGTATGCTTTGGTGTGCCAACTTTCCAGCAGAGATCTGTCTTGGAGCACACAGAAGAACTTGCCCTGCAGAGAATATCTGGTGACGGGGAGGTGAAAGGTTATATTTGCATTTCTGAAGGGCTAAGTAGGAAACTGGGAGCAGGGGGAAACGGGAAAGAAAACAAAGAGAAAATAAACTACGTCTTAGCAAACTGGGGGTACTCGGTTATACTCATGACCCCTACCTGCCGCTTCATAATTGTTCCTATGACCCTGCAAAATTGGACTTGTCTTGTTCAAAAGGACACAGTCTCAGGAATCATCCAAAGGGACATAATCATGGGCTTCCCTAAGTTTGGATGCAAGTAACCTTGTGACCCTCCCTAAATTCTCTGGACCTCAATTTCCCCATCAGAATGGAATAATAAACCCTGCCCTACAGGATTGTGAGGATCAAGTGAGGGACTCAGGTGCCTCACATGAATACGTGAGTACACATTCTGTCCACTTCGTCCCTCCGGGAGGACAGCCCGGCAGCCTGGGACAGGGTAAGGGAATGAGGAACCTCTTTCCCTGGCTTCTGCCTTATGTTGCAGCTAAGGCAGCCAGGGTAAGATGCAGCCTCCAAAGATTTGGAGCAGTGACAGTCCCAGGTAGCCTCCGATGGGGTAAGTGGGGTCCTCTGGGATGGCATCCTGGGTAGCCCCTTCCTAACTTCTCCTGTCTCCTGATTTCCAGGCCCAGTACTGGCTCCCACTGCTCCACTTCTCATAGCTGTCCTCCTGGGCCCCAAGGTGCTGCTGGTGGTTGGTGTCTCTGTCATCTATGTCTACTGGAAGCAGAAGGCCTGACTGTAAGTGTGGGGGATGGAGGCCCGACCAAGGGCTGCCCCAAAAGGGCAGGGCCAGCAGGAGAGTCCAGCCCACATATCATGCAGCATCAGGGTTAGTGGAGCTTAGAGAAGGTGACAGAGCTCCCTCCCATCCTCAGAACGCTCAGGGAACCCTCTAAGAGGCTCCCAACCCCCAGTAAGTATGTGGGTGCTTGAGGAGGCATAAGCCAGAGTGTCCAAAGGTTTTTACAGCACCCCAGGGGTCCCATGAGGAGGTGAGAAGAGGAACCTGAATCAGGGGCTACTGAGTGGGTGTCCCTTGCAGGCCATCTCTAGATTATTTGATGCTGAACTCCATGGGCCCAAAGGAATCCCCACTGTCAAGTCATGTTGAGAAACCGCAGATGGGCAGCTCTTAGGGCTGTACCCATTCTGACCCTCTTTGTGCCTGAGTGGAAGCAATGAGGGAAGGGACACCAGGACTCAGGAAGAGGGCTGAGCCGGCAGAGTCCTATCTCAGGGCTGCCTGTCCACTTGCAACAGGCATCCCAGAAGGAGACCAGCACCGGGAATATAACAGGCTCCCAGGAAATGTTTCTTAAATGATGAGCAGATGATTAAATATGGACATGTTATCCACAGCTCCTTCCCTCCTCCCCTGCCTCATGGGACCCCCAGTCTCTGCTGCCTCCTTCCTTCCTTGCAGGGCTCTGACTGAGAGAAGGGGCTGGTGAGAAGCTTCCCCAGACTCAGCTCCAAACGCCTCCCCTCCCAGGACATCTTACTGCCCACAGGTTCCTGTTGCTCCTTTGCAGAGTCCTTGATTCTCCAGAGCAGTCTTCATTCATGGTCCTGAGCAGAAGCCATGGCATGGGGCTCTGGGGAGTGACTCATGACACCTCCCTAGGATGTGGGAAACACGCCAAATCTAAACCCATCAGGACACCTCTCCTCCATCGTCTTGGACTGTCCATAAGCCACAAACTGCAGTTCAGATTCTCAAGAGTTATTCTGCCTTCTGGATTCCTGCCTACCCAATTACCCAGCCTTGTTGAGATTCTCTATTGCCTCCTGAATACAAATTAACATCCTGGTTTTAAGGAGAAAAAATGATTCTCATTCCTCTTTGTTTAAACATATGATATAGTTTGGATATTTTTCTCCTACAAATCTCGATGTGAAATTTCATCCCCTATGTGGGAGGTGGGGTCAGGTGGGAGGTGTTTGGGTCATGGGGATGGATTCATCATAAATGACTTGGTGCTATCTTGGTCTATTAGTACCCACAAGATCTGATTGTTTAAAAGTGCCTAGCAGCTCCCTCTTCTCTCTTTTTCTTCCTCTTTCCCCATGTTATGCCAACTCCACTTCACTGTCCACTGTGAGTAGAAGCACTCTGAGGCCCTCCTCAGCAGCAGATGCAAGTACCATGCTTCTTGTACAGTCTGCAGAACCAAAAGCCAAATAAACCTCTTCTTTATAAATTATCTAGCCTCAGGTATTCTTTTATAGCAACACACATGGACAAAGACAGTGTGCTACTCCTCACACCTAGAAAGAAAGCAGCTCTCCCTCCTCTCTCTGTGATGGAAACACTAGTTTTTCTATTATCCTGCAACCTTCCTAAATCTGTTGCTCATGGTAAAAATACCGTGACAGTCCTAAAGCCATGGAGTCCTCCTCGATTTCTTCTTTGTTTATACCTCATATTCAGTTCTGCTTCAAAATGCTTACGTCCCCTGGTGAGATGGTAAGTGTTTGACAATTGACTCTTCGAAAGAAAAAAGAAGGCTGAATTGTAGTGTTTGTCAATTTCTGTGGGGTGAATACTCCCAACATGGCCCATTTCAAGCTTCTAACACTTTAAAAACTAGAATACACAATTCCTGAAAATTTAACAGTTGACTCTCCTGAGCCAGTCCCAGCCTGCTCCGGCACACAAAGGAGCTGTACCCATAACCTGCACACCTCTCACCTCCACCACTCCTGCATGGTCCCAGCCAGCATCATCTCCTCCTGGACCACTTACAGAGCTTCTGCTGGATTGCGTTTTTCAGCCTCAGTTATTGTTTGGAAAAGTCAAATCCTGTCATTCCTCGACTTCTTCCCTGCGACAGCTGCATGGCTCACTCTCTTCTGTCCTTCAGTTTATTAAAGGCAACTTCTGTAAACCACCCTACATAAAATACCCATTTTCCTCTCCACCCTAGCATTTCCAATGTCTCTTAACTTGATTAGCTTTTCTCCTTAACACTGTATTATGTTATTACATGTATTATACTAAATACAGGGCAGTCCTTACTTTGCATGGCAGTGCAAGATTATAAAAATGACTGAAAACACTGAGACCCTGGAAAGCAACTCTACATCCAAAGGGGAAAATAATGACTCCTCTGTGATCCTCATAATATTTATCAAAATATTAGAAAATATAATACGTCAGTTGCAAATGTAGACAGAAGAGAAAAATATTTAGTTCATGGTAATTCAAAGGATTAGAAACATTGAGGATTAAATTATTATTTCTTTGTAAAACATAGCAAGGATAGTTGGAACAGTGCTTGTCTTCTTGTGTATTTCTGATGTGGAACAAGCGTAAGATGATGAAAACACTGGTATATTTTGAAACGGTCCCCTTTCCCCTTCCTCTTCAGGAAGCACTACTGAATATTTCTCTCATACTCACTGTGAGGACCAATCAAGCTGCTGTGGGTAAAATTCACAGAAGTGTGGGAGCTCCCATGACTGGGTTCTCCTGAGTTTTTAACTCAGACTGGTCCCTCACTGAACTTACAACAATTCACCATTCACGGTGCAGGTTTTCTGACCCCAGCACTCGTTCCCATGGAGGTTTCCAATTCAGGAAGTTGTAATTCTCCGTATCACCCTGTCTGTCTCTCTAATTTTGCCCTGTGACCTCATTTCTCCGACAGATCTAAGAGGAGTTGTTGTTTTTTGATTTGCTCAGCTTGTTACTTGATGTTGGTTTGAGAGACTTTTTGTAGGGGTCACCCAGGAGATTTGGTTCCATCCCCAAAGGCTTCCACAGCCACAAGCCCTCAAATGTGCCACACCTGGAATTATGGTCTCTGAAGCTGCAAGCTCAGTCCTTGACTACAGAACCCTGTAGGTCTGAGCTCTCAAATTAGGAAGGGTCATGGGACCCCTGGCATGAGATGAGAGTCTCTGGGATATAGAGCAGGCTCTGTGGCAGTCAACCTCTCTCCAGTACTGTCCAAGGCTCCCAGGTCTGGGAACCCCAAGCACAGATGTCAGCAACTTCCCAGCAGTGGCAACTGTGTTCATTTCCTCTTTCACAATGGAGGATGGCCCCAGTCTCATGGCCCCTTCCTCCCACAGCAACTTCCCTCCTGGGGCATCATGGCAAGGCAGGGCTTCTCCTCCCCTGCAGAGCACAGAGTCTGAGGTCTCTTCATGACAATCATTCAGACAGATATCCCCAGCCCTGTGTCCCAGCTCGCCTGGACAGGCCCTGCCACCTCCTCTGCTCGTAGGACTCACAGTTGTGTGCAGCCTGCTCTACATAGGTGTATTTCTATGTGATGTCTCCTCTCCCTCTCAGTCCATCTCCCCTGTTCCCCTAGATTTCCACTTGGGAGCATTTTCTTGTCTCTTATCCCAGCATGAAGCAAGATTTGGAGCACTTTTTCTATGAGCATCTATGTAGGCCCTAATTAGGATGCACCTTGCCCTAGTCATAGTGATTCCCCCAGAGGCCATGGCTGCACCATGACCCTGGTGCTGAGCACACGACCTCAGCACCCATGATTCTAGGGCTAAGCACATGACCTCAGCTCACCAGCATGGTACCCCCACCTCCCCTAGACACTGGCCAAGGTTGTCACACTGCATCATAAATCCTTGAGGGCAGAGGATCTGTTTTTTAAAATTGTTACTATTACTAAAACTCTACCTAATAACAATAATGTCTAACTAATAGCTATAATAATAATAGCAAAACTGAATATCTAGGTTTGGGGACACAGTCAGGTATTATTAGGCGCTCTGCATATATTAGTTCATTTGATTCCCATAACAATCTTAAGAGGTTGGCGTGATTATTATGTCCATTTTACAGCTGAGGAAACTCAAGAAATAGAGAAGTTAATAGTATCCGCAGGATCACACACTTGGGAGCTAGTAGAGCTGGATTTCAGACTAGGAAGTTTTAACTCCTAAGCCCACAGTCTTAATCTTTAGTCTTCTGGAGGAAGCATCCATGGGCTCCCAGTTCCTCATGTGTCCCAAAGTCTTCCCTGGTCATCTGCACCTAATGTCGTGAGTGGGGGTGAAATATGGTAGATGAAGTGGGAATTTTAGCTCATGGATTACGGGCTCCCAGTTCTTTCAAATATTCAAATTTTATCCATGCTGTACCAAGTCAACCTAAAGTTGAAACTGAATTCTGCATGTGATTTCCACAAAAATTTTTTACTTGAATAAGCATCTATGAATCTAGCATATCTTTATTGAAGGATTAGAGTTCCTTGAGAACTCCTCGACAGTTCCTTCCTTGGGAAGGCAACTTGGTGCTCCAAGCACAGATCCTGCCATCTTCCTGACACTATTGCATCAATTTAAAAAAATTGTTTGTTGTTTTTTTTTTTTTTTTGAGACGGAGTTTTGCTCTTGTTGCCCAGGCTGGAGTGCAATGGCGCAATCTTGGCTCACTGCAACCTCCACCTCCTGGGTTCAAGTGATTCTCCTGCCTCAGCCTCCGAGTAGCTGGGATTACAGGCATGCACCACCGTGCCCGGCTAATTTTGTATTTTGTAATTTTGTAATTTTGTATTTGTAGAGCCACGGTTTCTCCATGTTGGTCAGGCTGATCTTGAACTCCCAACCTCAGGTGACCCACCCGCCTCGGCCTCCCAAAGTGCTGGGGTTACAGGCGTGAGCCACTGCACCTGGCCTATTGTATCAATTTTGGAGTCTATTCCAAACTACGATTTTTGGAGGCATGAATATACGTAGTATATTCCAAACTACGATTTTTGGAGGCATGAAACTTTATGTCTCACGCCTTCCAAGCCAATTGCTATTTTCATGGAAGGAAATATTCCTCTTTCAACCACTGGTGTGTTTTACCTTAAATTATGTATCTTTAGATATTAATATTTCTGGGTTTTTCTTTCTTTTTTGCTTTGTAAACAGTAGACTTTTATACAAATATAAAGTTTTGCACCTTCAAAGTTACCACTCCAATAAACACACCTGTTAAAAGCAGCAAAACATCTTGAAATATATTTTAACAATGTACAAATGTATTCACAACATAATCTCCTGATTAAGAGACTCCACTAAGTTTATAGTACCTACAACACAATTTACAGATGCCTACAATAGTTTCTAGGCTGGTTTGGTTTATAATTAAATCTACTGCTTTAAGAAATACCATTAATACAAATGCATAATCTATAACGTTCTCATTATAGTAAGAAAAAATATAGATTCATGAAACAAAATGTCTTTACCCATTATGTGAAGTACGTAAATGATTATTCTCATTAAAATATAAGAATAATGTGTTTTTAGTAATAAAAGATAAATTTCATTAAGTCAAAGAGCATTAAAGAGCTCCAGGAGGTTCCAGAGTAAAATCTGGTTACCCTTATAAAATAAATAGAACAGCACAATTTCTGGGTATTTCTTAAACACAAACTATGATAATTTCATTTATATTAATTGGGCCTTAAGTAAATGACTTCTTACAAATGAAAATAAACAAAACTTTAGAAACTAGGTAATATCAATTCACTAAATTTGGTTTTTACTCATTTGTGTATGTCTAAGAAATTTTACCATGAAGTACATATTAAAAATTAACAATTATTTCTAATTTACACATAAGCCATTGTGCTCACTCATACCATGGAAATAAAACTTGCTTCTGAAAACAATCTACAGAAATAATATGTAAACACATAAAAGTTTTGAGATACACTAAGAACATCCTATGTCCTATGGATCAAATAGCAAAGGCCTTCATTACATATATCAATAAACACACTTTGGTTGATTTGGGATATATTAATATTACATGACCTTGTGCATACCTCTGTATACCATTAAATAAATTGGGACGTTTGTAGTGACAACACACTTTCTAGCCCCCAGTGCTGGAAAGAAAATAAAAGCTTAATATGAAAACTACTTTCATTTGTTTCTAATAAAGTTATCAAGTGAGAAAAAAAAGCCAACACTTTTTGTTGCAACATAAACTGATATCTAAAAGGTTCAGAGTCAAGAATCTCTTAGGTTGCGCCCAACATCATAAAACACATAAACTTTCTCCCTCTATTTAAGAAATCCGATCATGTCTAGTGTTTACTCTGAAGGAGAAGAGGGCATTGTATTAGTCCGTTCTCACACTACTATAAAGAACTACCTGAGGCTGGGTGCGGTGGCTCACACTTGTAATTCCAGCACTTCGAGAGTCTGAGGTGGGAGGATTACCTGAAGTCAGGAGTTCAAGACCAGCCTGGCCAACATGGTGAAACCCTGTCTCTACTAAAATACAAAAATTAGCCAGGCATGATGGTGGGTGCCTGTAATCCCAGCTACTCAGGAGGATGAGGTGGGAGAATCGCTTGAACCCAGGAGGCGAAGGTTGCAGTGGGCTGACATCATGCCATTGCCCTCCAGCCTGGGTGACAGAGTGAGACTCCATCTCAAAAACAAACAAACAAACAAAACTATCAGAGACTGGGTAATTTATAAATAAAAGATGTGTAATGGACTCACAGTTCTGCATGGCTTGGGAGGCCTGAGGAAACTTACAATCATGGTGGAAGGTGAAGGGGAAACAAGGAATGTCTTACATGGCAGCAGAAGAGAGAAAGAGTAAGGGGGGAACTGCCGAACACTTTTAAACCATCAGATCTTGTGATAACTCACTCACTGTCATGAGAACAGCATGGGGGAACCACCCACATGATTAAATCACCTCCCACCAGGTCATTCCCTTGACACGTGGGGATTGTAATTTGAGATGAGATTTGGGTGGGGACACAGAGCCAAATCAAATCACACACTAAAGGCAAATATCACTCACAGCATGGACAGGCCATTAGTCCCAACCAGAAGATTCTTATTTCAGCCTCTAAGACAGTTTTACTCTCTTAAGAGGATGCCTCCCACGACTCAAATGCCCAATGGCCCTTTCCATTGTCATCAATGTGATTCCACCAACATAGTCCAATCATTACTCTGCCGGTGACATTCTTCACTGCGCAAAAGCCACCTGACAAAGAGATCATTGTCACCACACAGGCAAGAAAGCTACTTCTGGGCAGTTCATGGAGAAAATAGACGGCGATTGCACTGACTCAAAATAATTAAAGAAAGAGTGATGCCACTGGATGTCTGAGTTTAGATTTCCTTGGTCTATTAGTTGTCTACCCATCTAAATCAAACAGTGAAATATCTTCAGTACAATCATCACTGTGCCTTCAGAGCCAGCCCTGGGCACCGCCACCCTCTCTGCAAGCGCTCAACTCCTCAGTTGTTTCTAGGAACTTTTTTGACATGTTTTGTGAGATATCTTTTGTTATTCCTATATTTACACCTATTTACATTACTCTCTTTAGGTGCGTCTGTGCTGAATCCTAAGGGATTGCCCCACATGATCCCCCAACCCAATAACTTACTACTTACGTATATATTGTCACCTAGTCAACCTATTACATTTTTTAAAACTGTCCTCAGTAATTATGTTTTCATTTCCAAAGTCTCTTTTTTGGTTATTGCTCCAAGAAACCTGTTACTTCATGCCTGATTATTCCTGTTTCATACATGCCTGATGTTGTTTTATGGATTTACTTCCCTTTTGCTATCTTTATACGGTTACTATGTATACTAATTTTAAAGACCTTTTTATATTTTATTTTTTCATATGTTCTCAGTTGTGAAGTTCTCTTGATTGCTGTTAATGTTTTTAAGTTATTGTTGTTCTTGGATGGGTTAGCTATCTCTCATGGTGCTGCTGTTCCCCAAATCTTCAGTGATTCCTTCTTGCGCTGCCGTCTTTCCAGAAATAATGCCCCACCCCATGTGATGGGGTTATCAGGGCCTCCTGGAGCATGGCACCTGCCACAGCCTCACTGTGGGGGCTGTTCCTAATTGAGGCTATGGCTTCTTCTCTGCTTCTTCCTGAGGGATGTCTCTCCTTTCATATGACAGATGTCATAGTGCAAACATTAAAAGTGAAGTCTGTGGCATGTGGCACCCTATGCTCTAGTTCTAAAAGCTGAGTGATCTTGAGGAAATCCGTTACTCTCTGTGTACCTCAGGTTTCCTCACCTGTGAAAGGAGGTAGGTTAATAGCAGTGCTTACCAGATGGAGTCAGAGTGATGAATTAATGAGGCAACTGACATAAAATGCTTGACACCATTTCTGGGGCACAGGACATCCTTAGTAAATGATAACTGCTACTATTCCTTCATGTCACACAAAGACGATTGTCTTAAGTTTTTAAGTGTAATTTGACATAGATTAACATAATTTTATCCTTTTTCATTTTCATTTTTGTTGGTATAGAGTAGGACGGGAAGATTTCACCTGTGCACATGTGCCACATTGAACAGAACTTTGAATGAGAATATGATAACTTTTACACTTTCATTTGACAATAACAGTTGAAGGACCTAAAACCCAGCAGGTGACAGGGAGGCTTCCAGACAGGCCTTTCTTAGTCATAGATGATACAACCATTTCTCCTAACAAGGTGGTTTTTCTAAAGCACAACTGTGGCAGGAAAGCAGTGAACCCTTCCCATAAAAAAAATTATAGCCATATTTTTTGGTTAAAATTAATTATGAGTCAAGCACTCATGGTTTATATTATTCCTACCACATTTCTACAAGGTGCATGTAGGTGCATGTTATAACTTCCATTTACATACAATCAAAATAAGGCTCAGAGAAGTCAATGTCTTCTTGAAAGTCACACAGCTGAGAATAGTGAGAGGACAAATTAATTTGTGGATTATAAGGAGCAGGATGCAGAGAATCCAAGAGAAAGCAATTGATCTCAGAGTGGCAGGGATAGTCCAAGTACATCATATAATCTGGGTCTCAGGAGGCCTGGGTTGCTGGGAGAAAGCCACTGGTGGGCAACTCATCATGCAGTAGGGATCCATTCAAAAGCACCATTTGAGTTCCCGCTCTTCACCTGGCACCATTAGCATCAATAATAACCTACTGGGTTTCAGGCATGGTACAGTCATTTTCTCCTTTAATCGCCACTAAAACACTGCAATGAAATACTTATAACGCCGAGTTTAGAGACCAAAACTGAGCGTAGGTGGGTGCAATGACTTCCCCAACTCCTTAGTACGCCCTCTTGGTCAGGGCAATTATACTTCCTCTCTCCCCATTTCCCATCTGAACACAGTGGTGAATCCTGTAGGTCCTCTGTGCAGAACAAAGGATATTAAAGTTGATGTGATGGCCTCAGGAACCTGTCCCCCATATTCTCCCCCAATCATAACCCTATCCTTTTTCCATAACCCACAACCCTCACTTCACCCCACAAAACAGATCCTTACTAAACTAAAACTAGTTTTAGTTTAGCTCTCCTGGAAGAAGTCGGGAAATGATTTCTACTGGATTCAAGCCCATGAAAGTGCCAAAGTCCAGATTACACTGAATTTGGGCTACGTTTCGCCAGTTATATCAGTAAAAGCTTAGAATAGCCGGGCGCGGTGGCTCAGACCTGTAATCCCAGCATTTGGGAGGCCGAGGCAGGTGGATCACGAGGTCAGGAGATCGAGACCATCCTGTCTAATACAGTGAAACCCCATCTCTACTAAAAATACAAAAAATTAGCCAGGCGTGGTGGCGGGCGCCTGTAGTCCCAGCTACTCCGGAGGCTGAGGCAGGAGAATGGTGTGAACCTGGAAAGCGGAGCTTGTAGTGAGCGGATATCGGGCCACTGCACTCCAGCCTGGGCAACAGAGCAAGACTCCGTCTAAAAAAAAAAAAAAAAAAAAAGGTTACAATAAAGAATCATTTCAAAAGCAGACCTGTTTCCTCTCCAACATCAAGAGGGTCCTTGTGATCCCTCCTGCTGCCCCCTGCTGAATAGCACTTGGTTGAGGCTGGTGCAGAATGAAGCAACAAGCCAACCACATCCTAGGGTCTTAAGATGGAGAGGTTAGGGTACAGATCACAACCACAGAACTTCTTGACCCAAGACCCTCAGCTGGCAAATCACCAAGAAGACCTGAAGATGGGGAACGCGGCCATGTGGAGAGAACACAGGCCTCAGTTGAGGAGGAAGCATTATTTTTGCTCAGCCTGTCTGATTCTCCTGAAAATGGAGCACGAGTAACTCTGTGCTTTGTAGCTGCCTGCTGTGCCTGATTTCTATGTTACAATCTAAAAGCAAGTTACTGTCCCAATCCATCATAGCCACTTCCTCTTGAATCGAGGGAGGCGGGGCTTGTCTTCTCTCCTCAGAGCAGAGCCTCACATCTCCCCACCACAGACGTTTGAACAGAGCAGGCTCCTGAGGTCTCCAGGATGCCTGTCACAGCCTCCTGGCCCCACCCTCCTGGTCCTTTCCTGCTGCTGACTCTACTGCTGGGACTCACAGGTAAGCATTGCCTTGGCCTAGAACCCTTTCTCTCTGCTGCCGTGGCAATGCCCTGCCCCTGGACCTTTGGGGATTCCAGACAACCACAAGTGCTGCCAAGGAAGGCCAAAGATGGGGCCTCAGAGCAGGAAATCAGGGAGCTGAGCACTTTCTCTGTGGATCAGCGATTGGCTACCAGGGGCAGTTGGCTACCAGAGTCACAGGATGATTGAATCACCACCACCACAATTACTTACATTTTGATCAATTTCATTTGACTAACACAGAACAATCATTATTTATATCCTTACCAGTCTTGAGACTCTGGGGCCAAACAACCTACCCAAGGACAGAGCAAGCTCAGAGATAGCCTGAGAGGACTGTGTGACTCCAGACCCAGCCTTCTGTATTCAACACCCAGAGGAAGTGAAGTCTGAAATGGTGCCTTCTTGAGTTGGGCAGAGGTGCAGTGTTTCCCAGGGATGTTCAGCCACCGTCCTCCCTAAGGGTGCTCGTTACATTGTCCTGTGTTCCCCCGTGATCCTTCCTCCCCTGTGACTTGAGTCTTACCACCCATTTTTCGGTCGCCTCTTCCTCTTTAAGAAGTTCTGCATTTGCTGCTTATTGGGGCCTATATTCCTTTCCTAGTGCTTCCGTAGTAAAGAACCACAGACTGGGTGGCTGAAACCAGACATTTACTTCCTTGCAGTTATGGAGGCCAAAGTCCAAGATCAAAGTGTCGGCAGGATTAGTTTCTACTGAGGTCTTTCTCCTTGGCTTGTAGAAGACATCTCCTCCCTGTGTCTCAACCCATGGTCTTCCCTCTGTGTATGTGTCTGTGTCCTCATCTCCTCTTCTTATGAGACCGTCACTCATATTGGATTAAGGCCCACCCCAATGACTTCATTTAACTGAATTGCTTCTTAAAAACTCTATCTCCAAATACAGTCACATTCTGAGGTGCTAGGGTTGGAGCTTCAACACATGCATTTTAGGGGACACATTCTGCCCATAACAGATACCAACACACACACACACGTGTGCAGTGGTCCCCAATCTTTTTGGCACCTGGGACTTGGTTTCATGGAGGATAATTTTTGCAAGGACCTAGAGTGGGTGGGTGGGGTGGACGGTTTTGGGATGAGACTGTCCCACCTCAGATCATCAGGGATTAGTTAGATTCTGATAAGGAGCACACAACCTAGATCCTTCACATGCACAGTTCACAATAGGGTTGACACTCCTATGAGAACCTAATGCTGCTGCTGATGTGACAGGAGGCAGAGCTCAGGCAATAATGCTCACATAGTGGCTGCTCACCTCCTGCTGTGCAGCCCAGTTCATAACAGGCCACGGACCTGTACCCAACCACAGCCTGGGGGTTAGATATCCCTGCATGTATACCTATAAGTGATTGTAAATGTGTACACACACACATGAGATTTCAATTTTTATCAGTTTCTCCAACTTTAATTTCAATTAAAGCTTGAGAAAATATTTTTTATTTTGATTTGAGAAAAGTACACTTCTCATGTACAACATAGTATGACATGTGTACATTTCTGGATGACTACAGCTAATTAACATATGCATAATCTTACACACTGACAATTTTTATGGTGAGAACTCCTAAAATTTATGCACTTAGCAATTTTGAAGGATATAAATCATCTTATTAACTATAGACTCCATATTGTACAGTAGATATCTGGAGCTAATTTCTCCTATCTGAAAAAAAATTGTGTGTCCTTTGACTAATACTTACCCAACTGCACCCCTTGTCTAGCCCTGGTAACCACCATTCTACTCTAGTTCTTTGAGTTCAACTTTTTTAGATTCCATATATGAGAGAGATCATGCGGTGTTTGTCTTTCTGTGCCTGGCTTGTTTCACTTAGCATAATACCGTCCCGGTTCATTCATATTGTTGTAAATGACAGGATTTCCTTCTTTTGTACAACTGATTAGAATTCCACTGTGTATGTATGTAGACCACATTTTCTTTATCCATTTATCTGTTGATACACGCCTAGGTTGATTCCATATCTTGGCTATTGTAAATAATGCTGCAATGGACATGGGAGTGCAGATATCTCTGTGACATGCGGACGTCATTTCCCTTGGATATATGCTCAGTAGTGAGATTGCTGGATCATATGATAATTCTATTTTTAAATTTTTGAGGACACTCCATACTGTTTTCACTAATGGATGGCCTAATTTTCATTCCCACCAACTGTGTGTAAGGGTTTCCTGTTCTCCACATACTCTCCAACACTAGTTATCATCTTTTTAATAATAATCATTCTAACAAGTGTGAGATGATAGATCACTGTGGTTTTAATTTGCATTTATCTTAAGAATGGTGAGGTTGGATATTATTTATATGTTGACTGGCCATTTTAATGTATTCTTTTGAGAAATGACTATTTGGCTCATATTTTACTTCGGTTGTTTTCTTATGATTGAGTTGTTTGACTTCCTTACATATTTTGCATATTAACTCTTCGTCACATGTATGGTTTGAAAATATCTTCTCCCATTTTGTAGGTTGTCTCTTTACTCTGTTGATTGTTTCCTTGGCTGTGCAGAAACTTTTTAGTTTGTTGTAGTGTCATTTATTTATTTCTGCTTTTGTTGCCTGTGTTTTGGGGGTCGTATCCAAAAATTCATTGCCCAGACCAACATCATGGAACTTTTCTTCTAGTACTTTTACAGTTTCAGATCTTACATTGAAGTCTTTAATACATTTTGAGTTGATTTTTGTATGTGGCATGAGACAGAGGTCTAATTTCATTTCTCTATACCTGGATATTCAGGTTTCCCAACACCCCTTTTAGAAGAGACTGACCTTTCCCCATTGTGTCTTCTTGACCTTTTTGTCAAAAGTCAATTGAGTGCAAATGTGTGAATTTATTGCTGGGCTCTCTGGTCTGATCCATTGGTCTATGTGTCTCTTTTTGTGCCAACGCCCTGCTGTTTTGATTACTATGGCACTCTAGAAGATTTTGAAATCAAGCTGTGTGATGCCTCTAGCTTTGTTCTTTTTGCTAAAACTTGCCTTAGCTATTCATGGTTTTCTATGGCTAATATGAACTTAAGGATTGTTTGGTCCATTTCTGTGGAATTTCATTGACATTTTACTGGTATTGAATTGAATCTGTGGATCTCTTTGGGTAGTATGAACATTTTACAATAGTAATTCTCCAATCCACAAACATGGGTATCTTTCTGTTATTTGTTTTCTATTTTTTTAATCTGGGTTTTATAGTTATTCAGTGTGCAGGTATTTCAGTTCCTTGATTAAGTTCATTCCTAGCTATCTTATCCTTTTTGGTAGCAATTGTAAATAAAATTGTTTTACTGATTTCTTTTCCCAATAATTTGCTGTAAGTGTATGAAACTACTGATTTTTACTCATTGATTTCATATCTTATATCTGTGGCCTATTTGTTTGTTGATTCTAAAAGTTTTTAGAGATTTTAGGGTTTTCTCTATGTAAGACAGTGCCATATGCAAACAGGGATAATTTATCTTCTTCCTTTTTGATTTGAATGACTTTTATTTACTTCTTTTGTGCAATTATTCTGGATAGAACTTCTGATACTATATGTTGAATAGAGATCTTGAGAGTGGACATCTCTGTCTTGTTCCTGATCTTAGAGTAAAAGCTGACAACTTTTCACCATTGGGTATGATGTTTGCTATGGATATGTCCTGTATGGCCTTTATTGTGTTGAGGAACATTTATTTGATATCTAATTTCTTGAGAGTTTTTATCATTAAAAAATGTTAAATATTGTCAAATGCTTTCTTTGCCTGTGTTGTATGGTCATATGGTTTTTGTCCCTTGTTCTGTTGAAATAGTGTATCATATTTAGAGATTTATGAATGTTGTACCATCCTTGAATTCCTGGGATAAATCTAACTTGNCCCTAGCCCTAACCCTAGCCCTAGCCCTAGCCCTAACCCTAACCCTAGCCCTAACCCTAAACCCTAACCCTAACCCTAACCCTACCCCTAACCCTAACCCTAACCCTAACCCTAACCCTACCCCTACCCCTACCCCTACCCCTAACCCTACCCCTAACCCTACCCCTAACCCTAACCCTAACCCTAACCCCTAACCCTAACCCTAACCCTAACCCTAGCCCTAACCCCAACCCCAACCCTAACCCTAACCCCAACCCCTACCCCGAACCTGAACCCCTAACCCTAACCCCAACGAAAGTCCTAACCCTAAAACCCTAACCCTAAAACTCTCACTGTAGCCCTAAACATAACTCTGACCCTAACCCCTATCATCAACCCCTAACTCTAACCCTAAAGTTAACCCTATTGCTAAGTTCTTGGCTAGGTTTGCATTGACTATGTCCGCGTTGTTATGATCGCTGTCTTAGCACTCCAGGGCAGCATGGGGAATGCAGATCTTACATTAACTTTATTATTGAGGCAGTGCATTAGCATTACAGGTACTTGTTACGTGAGCACTGCGGGTGTCCTATTTGGGGTGTCATGTCTGCATATGCTGCATTTGTGTTCCAGGCCACGGTGTGGACCTCGCACTGAGGCCCCTTAGCCCTGGGTGGGGAGAACCTCGGTGCGCAGGATTCAGAGCGGCTTCTGGTTTCCCGTTTTCCGCACTGAACCATTCTAACTAGTCTCTGACCTTCATTACTCAAGGCTACAAACAGAAAGGAGTTTATTCGCCATGGATGCGGCTCCGAATCGCCCCAAAGCGAGGCTGAGCAGAACGCTGCTCCGCCCTCATGATGCTCTCTGGGTCTGTGATGAGGACAATACAACTCCGCCCTCGCTGAGGCACAGGGCCGGCGCGGCGCAGGCGCAGAGTCGCAGCCAGGGGCGGCGCAGGCCCAGAGTCGGGCTCGGGCGCGTCGCAAGCCGGCGTAGGCGCAAAGCCCACCGCCAGCGCGGCGCAAGCGCACAGTAGCAGGCTGGGGCGGGGCAGGCGCAGAGTCGCAGGCAGGCGCGGCGCAGGCGCAGACTCGCAGGCAGGGGCGGCGCAGGTGCAGAGTCACGCGCCGGCGCGGCGCAGGCCGGCGCAGCTTCGACGCAGAGTCGCAGGCCGGGGCGGCGCAGGCGCAGAGTCGCACGCCGGCGCGGCGCAGGCAGGCGCAGGCGCAGAGTCGCAGGCCGGGGCGGCGCAGGCAGGCGCAGGCGCAGAGTCGCAGGCCGGGGCAGCGCAGGCGCACAGTGGCAGGCCGGCGTGGCGCAGGACGAGTCGCGCCCCGGCACGGCGCAGGCACAGAGTCGCAGGCAGACAGGCGCGGCGCAGGCAGGCGCAGGCGCAGAGTCGCAAGCCGTCGCGGCGCAGGCGCACAGTCGCAGGCCGGGGCAGCACAGGCGCAGAGTCGCGCGCCGGCGCGTCGTAGGCCAGCGCAGGCGCAGAGTCGCAGGCACGGAGTCGCCCGCCGGGGCGGCGCAGGCGCAAAGTCGCAGGGCGGGGCGGCGCAGGCCAGCGCAGGCGCAGAGTCGTAGGCCAGCGCGGCGCGGGCGCAAAGTCGCAGGCCGGGGCGGGCGCAGAGTCGCGCGCCGGCCCAGAGTCGCACGCCGGCGCGGAGCAGGCCAGCGCAGGCGCAGACTTGCAGGCGAATAGTCGCGCCCCGGCGCAGGCGCAGAGTCGTATGCCTGCGCGGCGCAGGCACAGAGTCGCGCGCCGGAGCGGCGCAGGCCGGCACAGACCATCGCAGGCGCAGAGTCGGAGGCCGGCGCGGCGCAAGCCAGCGCAAGCGCAGAGTCGTAGGCCGGCGCGGCGCAGGCCCAGAGTCGCAGGCCAGCGCGACGCCGGCGCAGAATCGCAGGCTGGGACGGGCGCAGAGTCGCGGGCCGGCGCGGCGCAGGCCGGGGCAGGCGCAGAGTCTCAGGAGAATAGTCGCGGGTCGGCACGGCGCAGGCCGGCGCAGGCGCAGAGTCGCAGGCGGGCGCGACGCAGGCGCACAGTCGCACGCCGGCGCGGCGCAGGCCGGCGCAGAGTCGCAGGCGCATAGTCGCAGACCGGCGGAGGCGCAGAGTCGCGCGCAGGCGCGGCACAGACCCAGAGTCGCAGGCCGGCGCGGCGGAGGCACACAGTCGCGCACTGACGCGGCGCCGGCCGGCGCAGGCGCAGAATTGCAAGTGCGGAGTCGCGCGCCGGCGCGGCGCAGGCGCAGAGTCGCGCGCGCAGAGTCGCAGGCGGGCGCAGGCGCAGAGTAGCGCGCTGGTGCGGCGCAGGCCGGCGCAGGCGCAGAGTTGGAAGCCCAGTGTCGCGCGCAGGCGCGGCACAGACCCAGCGTCGCAGGCCGGCGCGGCGGAGGCACACAGTCGCGCGCTGATGCGGTGCCGGCCGGCGCAGGCGCAGAATTGCAAGTGCGGAGTCGCGCGCCGGGGCGGCGCACGCGCAGAGTCGCGCGCGCATAGTCGCAGACAGGCGGAGGCGCAGAGTCGCGCGCTGGTGCGGCGCAGGCCGGCGCAGGCGCAGAGTTGCAAGCCCAGTGTCGCGCGCCGGCGCGGCGCAGGCGCAGAGTCGCAGACGGCTAGTCGCAGTGCCGGCGCAGGGGCAGAGTTGTACGCCGGCGCAGCGCAGGCGCAGAGTCGCTTGCCGGCGCCGCGCAGGCCCAGAGTGGCAGGCCGGCACGGCGCAGGTCCAGAGTCGCAGGCCGGCGCAGGCGCAGAGTCGTAGTCAGGAGCGGCGCAGGCGCAGAGTGGCACGGCTCGCGCGTCGGGGCGAGGGGGTGGTGGCGCAGGCGCGGAGACGCACGCTGCGTGGGCTTGAGGGGGCGCGGCGCAGGCGTACAGACGCACGCCGCCGGGGGAGCAGCGCAGAGAGGGGAGAATATCAGTAATCTGGAAAGCCGGGCTCGCGTGTCCCCTGCTTGCAGCCGCGCGCTACAGGTCCCTCTTGCTCACGGTGCTGTGCCACTGCGCCGCCTGCTGGCGTCTAGAGCAACTGCAGGGCCCTCTTTCTTACAGTGGTGGCCAGCGCCCCTTGCTGGCGCCGGGGCACTACGGGGCCCTCTTGCTCGCAGTATAGTCACGGCACGCCGCTTGCTGGCAGTTGGGGACATTGCAGGGTTCTCTGGGTCACAGTGTAGTGGCAACACTCCCGATGCTGGCAGCTGGGGACACTGCCCGGCCCTCTTGCTTGCCTTGTAGTGGGGGCACGCCCCCTTCTGGCTGCTGGGGGCACTACAGGATCCTCTTGCTCACAGTATAGTGGCAGCACGCCCCCTGCTGCCGACGAGGACACTGCAGGGTCTTCTTGCTCATGGTGTGGTGCCCGTGCGCCACCTGCTGGCAGCTAAGGACACTGAGGGATCCTCTTGCTCACAGTATACTCGTCCTACGGCCCCTGCTGGAAGCTGGGGACACTGCCGGGCCCTCTTGCTGGCAGTGTCATCGCAGCACAACACTTGCAGGCAGATGGGGACTGTGCAGGGCCCTCTTGCTCCAGGTGTGACGGCTGGCGCCCCGTAAAGGCCGCCTCCTGCACCGCTTAAAGTCGGAGCACCAGTTATTAAGCGCCATCGGTTCTGGAAATTGATGTCCCGGTTCTTGTCTCACTTGGAAGAAAGATTTTCACCAAGAGGCAATACGAAGATGGCAGATAACTTCATTCAAAAAAATACAGTGTGAAGAGCTTATTGTAGAAAAATACCAGTAGGCTGATCGTGCGGGAAAGCAGCCTGAGAGTCCTGTGCAGAGAATTTTATTTTGGACTTCTTCACATTCCTGCCTCTGTCTCAAGTCTCTGCCTGTTTTCTTTGTCTGCTTTTCCTGCTCCTGCCTTAGGTCCCCAACTTGCCCCACTTAGGCTTGTGGGACCTCCTCACTGCTGGATGAGGCACGTGTGTGGTGATCCATCCGAATCCACTCTGGCACCAGGCTCCTTCTCGCCATCCCAGGCAGGCTGACAGGAGTCACATTTGGACCTAC
Source organism: Theropithecus gelada (assembly GCF_003255815.1). Lineage (NCBI taxonomy): Eukaryota > Metazoa > Chordata > Mammalia > Primates > Cercopithecidae > Theropithecus > Theropithecus gelada. The sequence continues at coordinate 434,597 of NC_037682.1, forward strand.
TGCGTCTATCTCTTTTCAATGTGCTTCTCTGCCCTAATCTGTACTTATGGTGCCAGGTTTCTTTGAAGAATGTCACCTTTGTCCTTATCAGCATGTAGCTAGCAATATTGTGACATTATTACTGCAGACTGAATGATGACTGGGGCATCTTAAGAGGATTTCTAGGGTGTTTCTTTCTGCATAGGTACCTCTTCTCCCTCCTACCCGCAATTGACAAGTGCCCATCCACTCCAGCATTACAGATGCCACTAAATGTGAATTTTTCGTGGTCCCTCTGGGTGAGCCTTACCAGACTTTCTGTTTTTCAGGAGCTCCCCCTCCTCTTCATGTCTAGCCGTCTATCTGCTCTAACAGAGCCCACTACCTTGTGTCTTTCCCAAAAATAGTGAGGGAACGATTATTGGAAACCATAGGAAATGATATGCGTGTAGATGAAAACTTTACAACTTACACAAATAATCACTCAAAATCATCCTTACACTAAAAATGCAAAACTGTACAATTTCTACAAGAAACTATGGAAGAAAAGCTATATGCCTTTGGGTTTGGTCATGAATTTTAACAAATGACACACAAGGTTGATATATGCAGAAGAAATGACAATGTGGATTTCTTAATATTCACAGTTTATACTCTGGAAAAGACTTTGTTAAGGGAACAAAAAGACAAGCCACATATTGGAAAACAAATTGGCAAAATACAGATCTGAGAATCTGTATTCAAAATATAGACAAAATTCTTGAAACTAAACAATAAGTTAAACATCTCAATTAAAAATGCACACAGTTCTGAACAGACACCTCACCAAAGACGATCTAAGGATGGCAAGTAAACATACAAAAAGATGTTCAACATACTACAGAACTGAAAACCACAATGAGATAGCACAGCTGGTCTAGATCTGTTAGAACTGCTAAACTCTAAAAAAAATCACAAATTGCTGGAGGAAAAACAAGAACTCTTTTCATTGCTAGTGGAAGACAGTGTGTAAGACCAGAATATACCACCCCAAAATATGATGGTAGGAAACCAGAATATGCCACCCCAAAATATGTCCCTTTGGCATAAGAATTATTCTCAGCTGATTACTTTGAAAAAATGCTAAAAAAGGAAGTTCTGAAAACAGAGTAGAAGTTACCCTTGTGTAAGGAAAATTTAAAAATTTACATCTATAAAAGAAATTCCCATTTAAAAGATCTCTCTCTCTCCCTCTCTCTCTCTCTCTCGGCACCAACCAAGAAGAGAAGGATGACTAAATCACTAAAGAGTCTTACCAACAGAGAACGCATGGAGTTAAGTCTGTATAAGAAAACTTACCCTTGTCTACTGTGCTTTTGCTTGTTACCTCCCCACTACTGAGCCTCAACTCTTCTTTCTTTAAGTTGAAGATAGCATTTACACTTCATTGAAAGCCACCTGCTGGGGATTTACTCATTTTTCCCTGAGTATCTCCCATGTATCCATAAGGTATACATGTTTTTAAACTTGTCTACTTTTTTCTCATTTTAATCTGTCATTTGTTACAGAGGGTCCCATCTAAGAATTCCGTAAAGGTAGAGAGAAATTTTTTTTTCCTCCCCTATTACAAGTTGGGCAGTTTTTCCCAAAGCTAAACAAGTCTCACCTTAAAATCCAAAAATCACATTCATAAGTATTTTGACAGCTACTTTGATATTATTTCCAACAAAAGCTACCATGCAATTATGTACAGAAGCCCTATTCATAACGACCAAAGGAAAAAAAGGAATCAAAAAGTCTTACAACAGATGACTGTGTGGGAACCCACTCAGACATCAAGAGTTGCCATAGGGGCTGGGCACGGTGGCTCATGCCTGTAATCCCAGCGCTTTGGGAGGCCGAGGCAGGTGGATCACGAGGTCAGGAGATCGAGACCATACTGGCTAACGTGGTGAAACCTTGTCTCTACTAAAAAAAAATACAAAAAAATTAGCCGGGTGTGGTGGCGAGCACCTGTAGTCCCAGCTACTCAGGAGGCTGAGGTAGGAGAATGGCATAAACCTGGGAGGCGGAACCTGCAGTGAGCCAAGATCGTGCCACTGCACTCCAGCCTGGGCAACAGAGCAAGACTCTGTCTCAAAAAAAAAAAAATAGTTGTTATAAAGATTATTTAAATGAAAACATTTGAGATACCGAAGATAAAGAAAGAAATCTTACCAGAACTTACTTTGTCTGATTAGAGCAGAGCTCCCAGAAAATACAGCTGCCATTAACCCCATCCAAGGAGTTTTTTTCAAATTCAGCTGCCAGGAAGACAGCCTACTCATTCCCATTAGCACTGATAAATGAAAATGAAATCCTAAGCTCCCAAATGACTGAACAGACCCACTCTTGGCTGAAGAGATCCCAGAGTGACTTTCAAAACTGAGTTCTCGGATTTACAGAGGATCCCATCTTAGAATTCCGTAAAGGTAGAGAGAAAATTATTTTTCCTCCCCTATTACAAGTTGGGCAGGATGGGATGACAGGGGTCAGATACACCTCGTTATACCCCCTCCTTTGCTAACCACGATGAGGCTTTCTTCCCTAAGGATTTAACAGAAACAAGCCTTTCAAAAGACTCCACCACTGATTTCAACCAACTGCCTGAAGCTGCCTCCCCTCTCTTGCCTGATAAGAGACCACCCATGATGGAGAGGTTCTGGACAGCGTACAGAGGATGCACAGAGCGAGTTTTCATATCCTCTGCTTCACCTTTTAATGTCAGAGGGCTGAACACTCCACCCTGGGATCACGCTAACACTGCCGTTTTTTTGTACATTGGACCCATGAAGGAGCAAGAAACTCAATTGCACATGCATGCATTTCTCCTTTCAGAAATACGCATGACTCCTAGAGCTTATTAAGTATGTGTATTTGGCCACGCCACTCAGTATAAATTACTGTTTCCTTTACCTCTCCCTTGAAACAGTCAGTCTCTTTCTCTTGTTTCATCCAAATCATACATTTAAAAAAAAAAGGTGGGGTTATCATGGATGTTTATATTGATTCCTGGGATCAGGCAAATACACCTTTCCTTGTCATTCCTTCAAAAGTTATGTCGACACAGAAATTGCACCAAATGTTCAGAGCTTTATTCAGGATTACCAGAAACTGGAGGCAACCAACATGTCCTTCAGTAGGTGAATGGATAAATAAATTCTGGTACCTATACACAATGGAATATCATTCAGTGAGAAAATAAATGAGCTATCTAATCATGAAAAGGCACACAGGGACCCAAAATGCATACCACTAAGTGAAAGAAGCCAAAAAGGCTACATACTGTATGATTCCAATTACATGACATTTTGGAAAAGGGAAAATTACATAGATAGTAAAACAATCAATGGTTGACAGGGGTTGAGGAGAGGAAAGGATGGATGAGCAGAGAGCCCTGGCTGTTTAGGGCAGTGAGACCACTGTGTGCGATTTCACCACAACAGTGGACCCACGACAGCGTGCAGATGCCCACACCCATTGAATTAGGACCACAAAAAGGTATTAATTACATCAACTATGAACTTTCATAATGAAATAAATCATGTTTTTTAAAAGTGGACAGTTTTGTTCAGTTACTGTCTACTTTCTGAAATGGAGACAGTGGAGTGCTTCCATGGTTGTGAGGATAAAAATAGCTTAGAGAATGTAATAACTAAAATAGGTGCGTAAACATTGTTAAACTATTTTATTCTCATTAAAAAGCGTTGCTTAAGTATATTTATATTTAAAAATTGAGAAAGAAGTGCAAATGCATTAACATAATTCTCTAGCTCCACTCAGAAGTCAGGACTGCATGCCTCCACTTGCACCTGCGAAACACAACAACCTTTTTCAGCGTCATTAAAATATTTCAATGGGAGGATTGACTTTAGACTCAACCTGTGTTTTCTCCCCTGGAAAACAAGGTTTTATGAAACAAACAAAGCCTTTACCATCCTCAACCGAAACACTCAGACATCTGTGATGTCTGCTGTAAGTGCCACCAGGCTCTCCTCTGAAATCTCGTAATGGGAAAATAGAGACTGTAGATTCTTTTAGAAAGGGGAGAATCAGAACTCATGTCGAAAGGCCACGTCCTCATTCCTAAACACCTTCTTTTACAAATTCCACAGGTTTAGTTACTTTGGGATTAATATGGGCCTATTTTAAAGTGCATTTATTAATTTAGCATGAATTGTTCAAATTCATTCTGGATCCTGAGCCGACATCCAGCAATGCTGGGTGTGCGCCTGTGAGAGTCACCAGCCCTGATGAACCTCAGGTTATTGTATTTATAAAATGAAGGTTAGGCTTGCTCCAATTTTTTTTAAACCATTTTTAATAGTAAAAACTTTTTTTGTTGTTACATAAAAATGTACAAGAAAAACTCCAACATTACCAATGATAATCATTTTATTAATACAAACATTTTTGTGAGCTCAATTTATGACTTAATTATAAAAGAAATAAGCAACATGAGGTGCCATTATACAATATGGTAACTATACTTTCCTACTTTGTTAATATGTTATTGATAAATCTTGATGTATACAGAAAAGTAGTTTCAAAGAATAATAATTTAAAATAATATCTTGACTTATAATTTCAGGGACTTTAAAAAAATTCCTGCAACTGCTTTTTAAAGGTTCTAGAACAGTTTTCTATGTCTTACAGCTAAATAACTACAAAGAGCTAACTCTTCTCACATTCTGTATTATAAATATGTAATTCAAAAAAAGGAACAGACAAAATCATAAAAACACATGCATGAACAAATGGGCCTTGGCTCACATTTAATTGCATCTGCCAATGCACACAGGTTATAGCAGAATTTTTGTGTGTAATTTTACGAGTGGATTGCTGTCAAAATAAAAATTGTCTACTATCTCTATTCAGTGGTATATTTGCACAAATGGTAAACATATTCATAGAGATAGTGGGAGAAATTTATTTCACGGCTTACAGGAAGACAGGTTAACTTGGGACATTTAATTGTTTCATTAATGCTACATTTTATAATGCGCTTGTCTGGGCATGGTATTTAAATGTATTACAACAACTTTTAAATGCTTAATGTTACAGATGGAATTACTAGAGAAAGTACTAACTGATATTTTCTTTGTGTGTGCTTTGAAGGCACAAGGAAATAATAAAGCAGCCCTTTTCCCTTTTCCCATCTATTTCCTGAAGGCCAAGCTGTGCTTTTGCAGATTAGGCCTCTCTGTAACGTGCACACACACACACACACACACACACACACACACACGCATATGGCCTTTATGGTTTTAAAGGAGGAAAAGAGAATTTGCCTGGATAACTCTCACCTAGGTATTTTCAGGGGAGATCTAGAATCATCTAAGCGTTAAGCTGGACTAGCCAATGGGAAAACAAAATGAGGATGCTGGGGAGATGTTCCCAGAACAGTAGCATTCCTAATGGGCTAGGCCCTAGTCACATGCAATTCCCCAGATGTGGTTGGTGTGGCCAAGGTTCCGGCATGTGACGGCTGCCTTCCTGGCACTTCTTGTGCTGTGAGGAGCATCCCCTCCCCAGTGCCAGGGCAGTGGTCCTCTCACCCCCTTCAGAGTAAAGGGCCAGCAGTTGGCAGTCTCAGGAAAAGTAGTGAGACAGGAAGGTGAGGAGTATGAAGTGCCACCATACCCGCCTCCAGTGTCTGGCACAGAATATGACGAGGAACCTCCGTGATTGGGAATCTTCCATATCTTCACACATGTGAGTTTCTGCTAGATATAATTTGACTTATAAAAAGAAAGAAATATTGCCTTCTTGTATCTAAATATTGTAGAAGACTTAATGATTGTAACCTGGATTTTTAAAATTCTGATATGCTATTAACTCAATATTCATCACAAATGTATTGATAATTTTTTTTTTTTTTTTTTTTGAGACGAAGTCTCGCTCTCACCCAGGCTGGAGTGCAGTGGCGTGATCTCAGCTCACTGCAAGCTCTGCCTCCTGGGTTCACGCCATTCTCCTGCCTCAGCCTCCCAAGTAGCTGTGACCACAGGCGCCCGCCACCTCGCCCGGCTAGTTTTTTGTATTTTTAGTAGAGATGGGGTTTCACCATGTTAGCCAGGATGGCCTCGATCTCCTGACCTTGTGATCCGCCCACCTCGGCCTCCCAAAGTGCTGGGATTATAGGCGTGAGCCACCGCGCCCGGCCCTGTATTGATAATTTTTTAGAAGAACAGAAGAGATCTCATCATATTTAATGTGGTGTATCAATTGTAAGATGCATGCTAATTCCAGAAAAAGTAAAGCATAAAAAAAAATCTGTCTTAGAATGGAAAAATACAGTAAACTATTTTTAACTAGAATTTAAATGCAACATTTTAGGATATGAAGCCATCAACTCATTTTGAAAACTACTGGCTCAGATGACCTCAGCGATAGGAAACCTCTAACAGATCACGAATCTAGTAATGAGATAATTTTCTGTGTCTTTGCCTGAGAGTCTGTCTGAAAGTGGTGCAGTTTTTACACAAGAGGAATAACATGTCCCAGACTGAGAACGCTTCATGGGCCACCATTCTGGGCAGTGCTTCAGTGTGGAGTTTTAGCAGTGAGTATTCAGAAACAGTGGAATAATTTCACTTTTTATAAAAAAGATTATCTTGTCTATTTTCCTTTAAATATGCAGCAGAAGTTTACTATTATACAACTAAATTATGTGGGTTCTCTAATTGCCCACTTATTCTACCTTGATTAACATGTGGTTTATTTCACCTTGATGTTTTTAAAGACAAGCATGTGCTGTGTGAGGGTTAGAACATGAGCCATAAACAAGGAGGCTTGAGATGGCAGTGCCTCCCCAAAAATGCGGTACCCCAGGGCCTGCGCAGGGAACACTGCTTTGAACCTTAACACTTCTGAAATGGTTGGACATCTCTGCATGAGCTGTGCTTACCCAGTTGTTCCATTTATTCTTATATTTTACAAGTATTTAGTCAATTCTTGAGCTAGGCCATGTGGTCTACCAAAGGAATAAGATATATGTTGTTGTTATTTTATTTTATTTTATTTCAATAGTTTTGGGGAACAGGTGGTTTTGGTTAAATGCTAAAGTTCTTTATTGATGGTTTCTGAGATTTTGGTCCACCCATAGCCCAAGCAGAGTACAATGCACCCCATGTGTAGGGTTTTATCCCTCACCTCCCTCTCATCTTTCCCCCTAAGTCCCCAAAGCCCATTTATCATTCTTAGGCCTTGGAATCATCATCATAGCTTATGTCCCACTTATAAGTAAGAACATACAGCGTGGAGGTTAGGTCAGCAGAAGGCTCCAGGGGACTGGTGGGGCAGGCCAGGACATAAAAGAGGGCCTAGAGCCAGGGTTACCCGGGAGAGGGTAGACCCGTTTTGCCAAGTACCCTAACCCTAAAAGCTGTAACCGTTACCCTTAACCCCAACCTTAACCCTAAACCTTAACCCTAACCTTTAACACCTTACCATAACCCCAACCCTAACCCCTAACCATAACCCTAAAACGCTATGCTAAAACCCTAATCCCTAACACTAAACCCTAATCATAACCCTAAACACAACCCCAACCCTAACCCTAACCACAATCCCAACCCCAGCCCCAAGCCTAACCTTAACCCTAACCCCTACCCCCAGCCTTTCTTACCTTTTACATCTGTCCAGATTCTCCAGTAGAAGCAGGGACGCTTGGTTCCCAGGTATGCACCACTGCATCTGGCACAGGACTCCGTATCAGTCCCCAAACAAGCACCTGAATGCTCACAGGGCAGCCATGCAGTGGAAGCCCAGGGTGTATTCTCACCTCCAGAACCAGGACCCAGGTCTGCATCAGGCTGATCAGGGCTGAAGTGAGCTGTGGCACCCAAGGTCTTCGTAAGACCAAGGCCATGTTGTGCCTCCTATCACAGAGCGAGACGCAGCAGCCTTCAAAGTCAGGGGCCCTTCCCTGATGACACTCCAAGCACAAAGTACTGGACTTTCACACAATGAGGCTGCACACATTATTCTGTTTAAATCCCCACCTAGGCCACTGGGAGAAATGGTGATAGAGGGACCCTCGTGTTGCCCTGTGGTATACATGCTCTGGTTCATACGACTGCAAGCCATTTACAAGAAACTCAAGCTGAAACGCTACTTGTTTCCAACTTCTTGTTTGCAGGGGATTTACAATTTACACTCCAAAACAGACAGCCACAGAGCACAGTACTTCTCCTCTGAAGTCGCTCTGAGGGCCTCCGCATCAGTCCTACAACTGGAAGATTGGTGGACAAGAACTGGGATGTTGATGGGGCACCGGATACTTGCTGGACACCAACCTCCTCTCACCTAACCTTACAGACGGCCCAGATCTCACCTGCCCAAATCAGACATTTTAACACACACAGCTCTCAACAGCAGGACTTACAGACACAAAACTCCAAGGTAAAGGATTGTCTCAACTCCTTGGTGTCTCAACGAACTAAAACACTGCCTAGCACAGGTGCACCATCAACCTCATTCACTAAATAAACCTCTGTATATTTTATTCATCTTTTATTGTGGAAATGATATAATGAACAAAAAGATGTTTTATAAATTGGACTAAAGACCTTTTAGGTGTCTTCACAGGATCCTATCTGGTGGGCCCCCAAATCTGCCAACACAGAGAAGTCATTCGTAAACACGTGCAGGGCAGAGGCCAGACAAAACCATCTCTCTCAGCCTCAAAGTGGCCTGGCAGTCACAGGAACGGCCACGTGGGGTCTGGCCTGTACGAGGAAGTCAGGCCTTTGGTTTGAGGCACCCTACTGCACCACAAAACCAAGTTCTGCCTAACAAAGAAAAAACAGCCCACTCGCTCTCCCTAATATCCCAGGTGGTAATCTAAGAGCAATATCTGCTTGACACCCCTCCTGCTCCGCCCTCCACATCCAAGCTATCACCAAGGCCCCGGCAATCCTACCTCCTAAATGTCTCTCAAACCCACGTCTCTCCCTTCGGAGTCCAGGCCACCAGCATGACTTCTGCATGTGTGCAGCAGCCTCCTCGCAGGATCTAAAAACGCAAATCTAGTCATAGGCTCTGTGAAAAGAAAATCTTGGGGCCCCAAGATTACTAAGCTAAAGGGAAAAGCCAAGCTGGGAACGGCTCAGGGCAAACCTGCGTCTCATTCTATTCCAAATCACCTATCTCCTCACTAAGATAGGTGCACATCCGATCGCCTCCTTTGGAGAGACTAACCAGAAACTCAAAACAACGCAACATTTGTCTCTCACCTACCTGTGACCTTGGAAGCCCCCTCCCTGCTTCCAGTTGTCCCCACCTTTCTGGATGGAAGCAAGGTACTTCTGACATGTATTGACTGACGTCTCATGTCTCCCTAAAACCAAGCTGTGCCCTGACCACCTTGGGCACTTGTCGTCAGGATCTCCTGAGGCTGTCACGGGTGCACGTCCTCACCCTTGGCAAAATCAACCTTCTAGGCCGGGCGCGGTGGCTCAAGCCTGTAATCCCAGCACTTTGGGAGGCCGAGACGGGCGGATCACGAGGTCAGGAGATCGAGACCATCCTGGCTGACACGGTGAAACCCCGTCTCTACTAAAAAAATACAAAAAACTAGCCGGGCGAGGTGGCGGGCGCCTGTAGTCCCAGCTACTCGGGAGGCTGAGGCAGGAGAATGGCGTGAACCTGGGAGGCGGAGCTTGCAGTGAGCTGCGATCCGGCCACTGCACTCCAGCCTGGGTGACAGAGCGAGACTCCGTCTAAAAAAAAAAAAAAAAAAAAAAAAAAAAAAAAAAAAC
>NC_037682.1:444415-476822 GCF_003255815.1 Theropithecus gelada
GGCCCTGCCCTCCCGCCTGGGGGACAAAGCGAGACCCCGTAAAAAAAAAAAAAAAAAAAAAAATCACCCTTCTAAATCACCTGAAACCATCTCAGATAGTCAGGGTTCACGGCTCCCTTTCCCGAACCCTCCCAGGAGCCCCTCGTGTGTGCCCAGGTCCTGCGTGCTGTTGTGGCCCAGGCTCACCTGGAGCAACTCGACTCTTCCTTACAGCCTCATGAACCTTTCAGTTCCTAAAGCTGCTTAGCCTGTGAAAGGAAAATGAATCTGAGGGCCCAAAAATCACTAATCTAAAGGGAAAAAAGCTGGGAACTGCTTAGGGCAAACCTGCCTCCCCTTCTATTCAAAGTCACCCCTCTGCTCACTGAGATAAGTGCATATCTGATGGCCTCCTTTGGGGAGGCTATTCAGAAACCCAAAAGAATACAAGTTTGTCTCTCACCTACCTGTGACCTGGAATCCCCCTCCCTGCTTTGAGTTGTCCCGCCTCTCCCGACGGAACCAACGTTCATCTTACATATATTGATGTCTCCTGTCTCCCTAAAATGTATAAAACCAAGCTGTGTCCCGACCACCTTGGGCACATGTCGTCAAGACCTCCTGAGGCTGTGTCATGGGCGTGCGTCCTCAACCTTGGCAAAATAAACTTTCTAAATTGACTGAGACCATCTCAGATATTCGGGGTTCACAAGCCCATGTATGTGGACGTCCCCTGGGGTAGTGCCCCTCCTCCACTGAGCTCACCCGCGTCCTCCTGTGCGTTTTCTTCAGAAGAAATTTCACAGCTACTTGGTCCACACATGCCGGCCCTACAGGAACCGCTGTTATCCACAGGCACATGGGCGGTGTACCTGCTGGGGTGTGTGGAGAGAACCAGGCTCCTCTCCTAATTCCCGCTCAGTTAATAACAAAGGTCGACAAGTTGAGAAATTTGCTAACCCTAACCTTAACCCTAACCACAACCCCAACCCCAATCCCAAACTTAACCTTAACCCAACCCTAACTCCAACCCCAACCCCAACCCTAACCCTAAACCCTAACCCCAACTCTAACCCTAAACCGAACCCGAACCCGAACCCAAACCCGGACTCGGACCCAGACCCTAACCCCTGACCCTGACCCCTGACCCTTGACCCTGACCCGGACCTAGACCCTGACCCTGACCCGGACCCTGACCCTGACCCGGACCCTAACCCGGACCCTGACGCTGACCCGCACCCTGACCTGGACCCTGACCCTGACCGGACCCTAACCCTGACCCTGACCCCAACCCAAACACTGATCCCGAACCGAACATGAACCCCAACCCGAACCTCAACCCCAACCTGAACCCAAACCCGAACCCCAACCCGAACCCTAACCCTTAACCCCAACTCTAACCAGAACCCTAACCCTAACCCGAACCCGAACCTGAACCCGAACCATAACCCCTAACCCGAACCCTAACCCGAACCCTGACCCTGACCCTAACCCTGACCCAGACCTCACCCTGACCCTGACCTTACCCCTAACCCTGACCCTGACCCTAACCCGTAACCCTAACCCTACCCCTAGCCCTACACCTAACCCTACCCCTACCCCTAACCCTGACCCTGACCTTACCCCTAACCCTGACCCTGACCCTGACCTTACCCCTAACCCTGACCCTGACCTTACCCCTCACCCTGACCCTGACCCTGACCTTACCCCAACCCTAACCCTGACCCTGACCTTACCCCAACCCTGACCCTGACCCTGACCCAACCCGACCCTGACCTGACCTGAACCTGACCCGACCCGACCCTGACCCGAACCCAACCCGATCCTGAACCCTAATCCAAACCCTAACCCTAACCCAGCCCTACTGTATCCCTAACTCCTAACCAGTGCTGAGCCCTAACCCTTAACCCCTTACCATAACCATAATCCTCATCCTAACCCTTACCCTAGCCTTATTTCCATCCCGCATACTTTGTCCACGATGGGATTTTATTTCATTGTTTGGAGTAGGTGTAAATCTCTGCCCATTTAGGAGTCCTTCACTGTAACAAGGACCTTGGTCTTCCAGAGACCCTAAACGCGAGTGGCCATCAGCCACCAGGTGGCAGCAGGGGCCCTTTGTATTTGGACCGTGTGGCTCAGCCAGAGGACTGGACTGGGAAACCCCTACTCATGGCCTCTCTTGGGGTGGTTTTGTTAGGTGACTCCAGGTGTCCCAACCTCCTGTGTCCATTGTAATATGTCCTGGGACCATCTCCCCAGGGCCTTCGACCTCTCCTTGCTGTCCTGGCTACTGATGTACCTCCAGCCTCTCCCATTCCTCACTTCCTGCTCAGACCTGGCCCCGGCATGGCCAGCTCTATGTCTCTCGGACCCTCTCAGGCCACCTTCTCTCTTCTAGGCACTGCCACTGGGCTGCTCCTCACCCCACAGATCCACAGTCCCCAGGCAGTCCTACGGCAGTGTCCACTGGTGCAGCCTGCACCCCCTTCCCCCAGTCAGCCACCCCCATCTGAGTACTTAGGAGGTCCCTGCCTGATTAGAGACCTCCAGATGCAAACCCTGATCACACAGCACAGGGATAAGAGGAGGGATTCCTACCTCAAAAGAAAGGCATGGGACCAAGCCCAGATCCCACCACCCTCGGCCTCAAGGGCAGGCATGACTAGAGGCCCTTGGTGACCAGGACCCGCTGCCTTCTTCACCGACCGGCTGGCATGGCCTCCCTCACCAGCGTTCCCTCCTAACACACCTGTTCTCTCTGACACACCCTAAAGCCACTTGCCAACCACCTGTCACACAGCCATCCCATGCCTGTTGCTGCTTGGCACCCACTGGGAGACAGGGATGTGAATAAACCTCATCTGAGCTGGCTGCCAGATCCTAATGGGCAGGTCCGGTCTGCCCTGTGGGAGAGGTGCTGCCCGGTGAGGCATAAAATCCCGGGATTCTGGCTGGAGGCAGCTCCTGAGATTGCTGGCATGAAGGGGAGCCGTGCCCTCCTGCTGATGGCCCTCACCCTGTTCTGCATCTGCCGTGAGTCTGTGCCACTGGGGTTTCCAGAACATTCAGGGGCAGGGGGGTTGGGGGTACCTGAGAAGGTAAAATCCTGGCATTAGGCCCCCGCAGTGAACATTCCACCTGCACCTGTCACAGAAGTGGGTAAGGACCCTGCAGAACCCGTGCCCACCCAACTCCACCCCAACCGAAGACAAAGCCCAGCTGACCCTACCCCAGCCCCATCCAGCCTGACCTGGCCCTTCAAGCCCCTGGTCAGACCAGCTTCTCATCGGGGGAAATTCCCCCACACCAGGGGCTTAACTTTCCTTCCCTGGTGATCCCAGGGAATGCTGAGTGGAAACTGGAGCAGCTAAGATTAAGGGGGATGTGAAGGGGTCTTTGGGCAAGGTGGAGTTGGGGGTGTTGTGGAGGAAGCCCTGGGGAGGAGGGGTGGGCATTGAAGGGGAAGGTCTGGAGACCATGGAGGTTGGAGCCCCGGGGCAGGTCTGGGGCTGTGGTTGCACCGGAGTCACCCTGTCCTGTCTTGGCATCATCTCGCTCGTGATGCAGGGCTGGCCACAGGGGAGGACTGCAATGAGTTTTTCATGGACTTCCTGCAAACACTACTGGTGGGGACCCCAGAGGAGCTCTATGAGGGGCCCTTGGGCAAGTACAATGTCAACGAAGATGCCAAGGCAGCAATGACTGAACTCAAGTCCTGCATAGACGGCCTGCAGCCAATGCACAAGGCAGAGCTGATCAAGTTGCTGGTATGAGGGCGGGGGGGGCACACCATTTTCTAAAGACCTGCAGCCTTACCAAGATCAGCCAACACAGCACCCCCACAGCCTACCACCTACAGACATCACACCACCCACAGACATTGAACCCGCATCAGCCAGCTCAGGTGGGCACCCCAGACCTCCTGTCCACAGAGCGGCCCCCAGACTCCATAGACCTGCTCCTCCCCAGTCTGTGGGCTACTCCTCCACGCACACATGTGAACATACACAGAGATCCAAACACAGGTGCAGACATGCAATGCACACTGCGTGCACACATGTATAAACACATTCACACACGCATGCTCACACTGGGATACGCACACACATACATGTGTGTACACCATCATGCATGCACACACACCACTCAGCTGCTGGGAGGAGATGGGCAGCAATATGCCAGATCCCCCCACAGAGGGCCTTGCTTGCCTGATGGAGCTGTGGCTCTCCGCTTATTGATCACAGCCCTCTTAGTCCACGTGTGTCTGCCTTCCAGGTGCATGTGCTGGGCAGTCAGGACGGTGCCTAAGTGGACCTCAGACATGGCTCAGCCATAGGACCTGCCACACAAGCAGCCATGGACACGCCGCCCACTACCACCTCCCCACATGGAAATTTACCCTCAAACCGTGTAATCAATAAAGCCTTCCGCAGCTCAGGCTCTGGTTCCTCTCTCTCCCCCCACAGACGGACACACAAATGGGGACATTGAGAACATACTCAGGGACACAGCCACACAGACCCACAGACAGAGGGTCCTGCTCAAGGAGTACATGTGTGAAGGTCCTCTACAGAGGGGCACACAGGGTCCACACAGGAGCAGGCACACCACAGGCAAGACCCAAAATGGAAATCCAGGCAGACACCATGTAGGCAGGGGGACAGAGCACAGAGCCAGACAGCACCATGTGGACAGAGGGCGTCCAGAGGGAGACGGGCGGCAGAGGCAGCAGTATGAGGTGGGAGAGACAGGGAGCCCCAGAAAGAGGAAGTGTCCAGGACTGGGTGGACACAGACCCCATGTCGCCCATGGGCTAGGTCAGGGCGGAGGTTGCTCAGCATCTGAAAGCTGGTGTCGTAAGACAATAGCTGTGTGCAAAAAACAGTCACACAGGCAGCTCAGGTCCAGCGGGTTTGAGAACAATCTCTCTTCCCAAAGTCGTCCAAGGAAAGAGTCTGCCTAGAAGACACTGGGAGGGGCTCAAGCCCCAAGACGACCCCGGACAAGGCCAAGAGAAAAAAAGGTACACCCGTGTCCAAGGGGGATGGGAGCCACAGGTGAGCAGCCTCTGAGGAGGTCAGCCAGGGCAGCAGCAGCGCCCACAATGACTCACGCCCACCACAACCAGCACAGACCCTAATCCTGACCCTGGTTCCCAGGCTCTCCCACAGCCAGAACCTTCCAGCACCTCAGTTTCCCAATCTATGGTCTCTTCTGGGGGCACAGCTGAGTGGAACTGACACATCCTTGGCCACCCTGGGTGCTGAGCCCTGAAACTTCACTGCCCTGGCCCCTCTCTGCACACCTCTGTCCTGTCTGAGCCTGGCCAGGAGGCCATGCAGTGCTGTCTGGCTCTGTGCTCTGTCCACCTGCCTAGATGGTCTCTGCCTGGATTTCCATTTGGCTGACGAAGCCCTAGGAGGGGGCCCTGGAGGACTTGGTTACAGGGGACCTGGTGAGGGGACCCAGTGAGGGGGACTTCATGAGGGGATGCCTGGCTGAGGGGACCTGGTGAGAGAAACATGGTGAGGGGGCCTGGTGAGGGGTGGTCTGGTGAGGGAACTTAGGGGAACCTGGTGAGGGGACATGGGGGGGGCCTTGGTGAGGGGACCTGGCGAGGAGTACCTGGTGAGGGGACGTGGCCAAGGAAACATGGCGAGGAGGACTTGGTGAGGGGACCTGGCGAGGAGTACCTGGTGAGGGGACGTGGTGAGGGGAACCTGGTGAGGGGACATGGTGAGGGAACCTGGTGAGGGGAACCTGGTGAGGGGACATGGGGGGGGCCTTGGTGAGGGGATGTGGCGAGGAGTACCTGGTGAGGGGACCTGGCGAGGAGTACCTGGTGAGGGGACGTGGTGAGGGGAGATGGTGAGGGGAACCTGGTGAGGGGAGATGGCCAAGGAAACCTGGCGAGGAGGACCTGGTGAGTGGACATGGTGGTGGGAGGCCTGGTGAGGGGAACCTGGTCGGGGGGACTTATAGGGGTGTCCTGTTGGCGGAACCTGGTGAGGGGACCTGGTGGTGAGATCTGGTGAGGGGATCAAAGGCAGAGGCCATTGTCTTGGTCACACAGACAGAATCTGGAACCCGTCATCCCACAGAGCCACATTCTAGAGCTTAGACTGGGGGCCTCTCCCCAGTTCTGTAAGCCCCTGAAGAGAGAAGGCCTTTCTCTCCATGCTCCTTTTACAGGAACTCCCTGGCACCAAGGCCAGGGGGCACAGGACGGTCTCTGAGGAGGATGGGTCCGTAGGCTGCTCTGAGTGCTGTCCCTGCGCCGAAGAAGTTATAGTTCCCTCCTGGGGGGCCCCCTCCCTGCCCCTCAGCACAGCCTCAATCAAGAAGTTCCCCGTCTTTGATCACCACTCTAAGTAGGAGAAACCCGCCCAGGGCTCCCTCAGAGCCGAAAACGGTGGTGAGTTGAGGGCCAGCATGGACAGTAGCTCTGGGATACAGTTAAGCTGGTGAGGAGCTCACAGTCCCATGCAGCAAGCGCCTACCATCCCTTACTCCCGGCTCCCAGCTGGAGATCCCCACTGAGGACGCTGTGGCAGGTTCAGCAGGTCTACCCCTCAGTGTCAGCAAGAGCAGGGACGGGGGCATCAGGGGCCGGCCTGGGACAGGGTCGGGCCTCCCAGCACCTGGTAAGCCTCTCACTTATGGACAGAGCTGGCCATGACGGAGGAGGTATGGATGGGCACCTGGAGGCCCCATCGCCCCCGGGGACCCATCATGGCCCTCTACAGCAGCCCTGGACCCAAGTACCTGATTCCACCAACAACTGGTAAGAGCCTGAGAGCCTGGGAGGGTCAGGAGCCAGGCGGGCAGGTGGGGGGGCCGGGAAGGGCCTGGGGCTCGATCCCTGACTCCCCGCGGGGAGAAGGGCAGGTCCAGGCTGCTCAGGGCCCACTGTGTCTACAGGCTTCGTGAAGCACACGCCCACCAAGCTCCGTGCACCAGCCTACAGCTTCCGCGGGGCCCCCATGCTCCTGGCAGAGAACTGCTCCCCAGGACCCCGTTATAACGTAAACCCCAAGATACTGAGGACTGGCAAGGACCTTGGCCCTGCCTACTCCATCCTGGGGCGCTACCACAGCAAGACTCTGCTGACCCCCGGCCCAGGTTAGTGACCCTGTCTCAGGCTCCTGCCCTGCGCAGCCCCGGGCCTGCCCCTCCCTGCTGGGTGCCCCTAACCTCATGGCAGCAAGGGTGTGAGAGAGCTCAGCCGTCCTGGCTCCTCCTGTCCCATCTTTCTCTCTTGAAGGGCCACCATCACACCTGGGCAGAGAAGACTCTGGCCCTAGAACCCAGCTTCGACCTGGACCTTTCTCTGCCAGGCCAACGTCACACCCCACTCTCCCTGCTCAAAAATGGCCCTTGTCTCCCCAGCCCCAAAGTCAGTATTTCCATCCTGGACACCCCCTGACCAGACTTGGTCACCACCTGTGTTGGAGCCCAGAGGCCCTATGCCTGGAATGTTGGGGAGTCCTCCTCGAGCCCCCAAACTGGGCTGCATACCCACCTGCTTGTCCCAGCAACCCCCTTGGCTCCTTGTCCAGGTGACTACTTTCCAGAGAAATCCACCAAATACGTGTTCGACTCAGCGCCCAGCCACTCCATCTCCGCCCGAACAAAGACGTTCCGAGTGGACAGCACCCCAGGTCTGCAGCAGCCCCAACCACCCTCAGCCAAATGGACCTGTGGATCCTGAGTGGGGTGGGTGAGATGGGGCAGCCTGACGGCTGATCTCCAGAGTTGGGGGAACCCAGGGAAGGAGCGGTGGGCCCTGTTCCGGCCTGAGGCTCCACGTCCAGAGTTGGGGGGAACCCAGGGAAGGAGCTGTGGGCCATGTTCCGGCCTGAGGCTCCAGTCCAGAGTTGGGGGAGCCCCAGGGAAGCGGTGGGCCCTGTTCCGGCCTGAGGCTCCCGTCCAGAGTTGGGGGAGCCCCAGGGAGGGAGCGGTGGGGCCTGTTCCACCCTGAGGCTCCTGTCCACCCTGAGGCTCCCGTCCACCCTGCAGGCCCCGCTGCATACATGCTGCCCATGGTGATGGGGCCCAACACTGTCGGCAAGGTCTCCCAGCCCTCCTTTTCCATCAAGGGCCGCAGCAAGCTGGGCAGCTTCAGCGACGACCTACACAAGGCAAGGGTCACCCCAGCTGAGAACGGAGAATCACCCCCAGTCATCTGAACCCTCCCCCAGAACCCAGGACCCACCAGCTCGGCCCTGCCTTGCCAATGCCCCTCAGCCCTCTCAGCCCTTCATCCTCTGGGTGCCTGCCACATGCTGGGGTCATGCTGCAGTGCTGAGGAGGGGCAGGCAATAGGCCAGAAGGGAGAGGCCCAGGCCCCAGCTTGGACAGTGCTGAGGACAAGAGATGGGGTTTATGAAGCACTGCCTGGAGAGAGAGAGGCAATCTTAGACAGGATGGCATGGAAAGAAGGGGAGGAGGAAAAAATAAACCATGAGCTGTTTGCGGGAGGAGGGTCCTGGCTTCAGAAACAGCCAGTGCGAAGGCCCTGGGTGGCACATGCCTGAGAGCTTGAGGGGCCTGAGATGGGAAAGCAGCATCGTGGCACCCAGCAGCCCTTGTCCACATTGGTTTTGCCAGCCCCAGGCCCTCAGGTCCAGCGGGGCAGCGACAGCCTCTCTCACACAGGCTCAGGGATGTTCCCAGGACTGGCACACACGGGGGAGGTCATTGCCAGCGTGAGGCTGAAATGGAGGAAGCGACCCCCGCATGAGAAGGTGCCCCACAAGCAGGGGGGTGTGGTCTCCACAGTGTGACAGAAGACAGAAGGGGACCCTGATGCACGGGCACCAACTTGTAGCTGACCCTGTTGACCCGGCCTGAGACCCTCTGTCCAAGTTTGCTCCCTGTCCTCTAGGGCCATGCGCCCTGGGTAGGCCGAGTTTGTCTGAGCCTCCTTTACCTCTCAGACCCCAGGTCCCGCAGCCTACCACCAGACTGACGTGCAGGTGACCAAGTTCAAGGCTCCGCAGTACACCATGGCTGCCCGTGTAGAGCCCCCAGGGGACAAGACCCTCAAGCCAGGACCAGGCGCCCACAGCCCTGAGAAGGTCCAGGAAGAGCACAGCTCAGAGGGGTCAGGGTGGGGTCGGGGGCCTGACCCAGAGGAACGTGTAGGAAAGAGCAGGGGAGGGGGGTTGGGACACAGACAAGGGAAACAGCGTTGGGCTATGGAAGGACACAGCCAAGAGGGGGTGGAGGGGTGGGTGGGGAGGGGAGGCACCTGCACCCTGAGGACCCTGTATACTTCCAGCACTAGCCCCACAGGTAACCCTTCAGGGACAGGAGGCAGAGGCCTTGCCCTTTTCCCTAGACACCGTGACAGCTACTACTGCTGAGTCCTCTGTGTTCAAACTGGGAGCACAGCTGCTGGCCACCTTGGCCCCAGGTTCCGGAAGGACAGCAGCCCAGCCCCAGCCAGGGCAGAGACCTGCAGGTGGGGGCAGGGGTGCTGGCTCTTATCATAGCCCCTCCTCTCCCAGGTGACCCTGACCAAGCCCTGCGCCCCAGTTGTCACCTTTGGCATCAAACACTCTGACTACATGGTTCCCCTGGTGGTTGATGTGGAGTAGCTCCATCACGCCCAGCGTCTGCACAAGAGATCCACCAGGCCACAGAGCTCGAGGCTGTCTTCACCAGCTGGGCTGGGCCAGCCTGGCCCTGCAGGGCAGAGCACGCTTGTTTGGGCAACTGTAACCAGTTACTTTTTTCTTATGCTATTTTAACATATGTTAATCTTGTTTTCTGCTGTGCCGAAATTATTTAATAAATCACATTGCATTAATGAGGTTTGTCTTGGTGAAAAGATCAGGCTTTTCCAGAAAGGAGTCCCATGCGCTGTCAGCTCACATGGGTCCCATCCTGGCTTCTAGGGCCCAGGGTCAGCTTGGAGAGATGGGAGGGCCCAGGGTCAGCTTGGAGAGATGGGAGGGCCCAGGGTCTGTGTGGGGAGAGATGGGAGCGCCTGAGTGCCTCGGACACCCTGCTCCACACTGTCCCTCCTGATGCTTTCTGCCTTGAACCCAAAGACGCTGCAGCCTGTGGGTCTCCTGAATAATGAGGCAAAAGTGATGCCACCAGGCTTCTGAGGCCAGGCATACAACATGCCAAGGAAACAGCTTCTGCCTGGACACCAGAGCCCACCCTACCCCCACCCTTCTGCCACGTGTCCATGTTTGCTCCAGCACCAGCCATCATGTTGTGAGGAAGCCCAACCATGGTGAGACTGAATGCTTCGTCTCAGGCACTCAGCCCGGCCACAGGCACTCAGGCCGGCCAGGCCCTCCACTCACCAGCACTGACCTCTGGACCTGTGAGTGACCCTTCAAGTGAAGGCAGCCCCAGGACCACATCTCCCAGTGAGGCCTCGACATTATACAGCAAAGACGGCCAACCCTGAGGCAGTGCCCCGTCTCCAATTCAATGAGACACGATAAATCATTGCTATTTTAAGTGAAGCTTTAGGGTGACCTGTTACACATCAATGGGTAATACAGGGAGTACAAGGAATACATGGACAGGGAAGGTAGGGTGTCCGCTGAGCCTGAAGAGGGGGATCTCCAGAGGCTGTCCAGGAGTCCAAGGCCAAGCCTCAAGAAGTGGAGGCTGGATTTCAACTCAGCCTTTCAGGGAGGTCATTTTAGGACAGGTGACCTTGACAGACACACTGGTAGGACCATCACCTGCACCTGTATAAAGCACAATACAGCTGCTGACCCTCACTTAGCTGTGATCATGCCAGGCTGTGGATTCAAAGAACTTTATGTTTACTTTTTTTTTTTTTTTTTTGGAGACGGAGTCTCGCTCTGTCACCCAGGCTGGAGTGCAGTGGCGCAATCTCAGCTCACTGCAGCTCACTGCAACCTCCATCTTCCAGGTTCAAGTGATTCTCCTGCCTCAGCCTCCTGAGTAGCTGGGACTACAGGCACGTGCCACCACACCCGGCTAATTTTCCTATTTCTAGTAGAGACGGGGTTTCACTATGTTGGTCAGGCTGGTCTCGAACTCCTGACCTTGTGATTCACCCACCTTGACCTCCCAAAGTGTTGAGATCACAGGCATGAGCCACTGCGCCCGGCCTCCTCCCTTATTCCCTAAGTGGTGATGCTATCAGGAACCCCATCTGCGTTTCAGGAACTTGGACAGGGAAAGGTAACACAGCAGGAAGTGGGTGTGTGGGGCAAAGGAAGAGAGATCAGATTGTTACTGTGTCTACGTAGAAAAGGAAGACAAAAGAAACTCCATTTTGATCTGTACAAAGAAAAATTGTTCTGCTTTGAGATGCTATTAATCTGTAACGTTAGCCCCAATCCTGTGCTCACAGAAACATGTGCTGTATGGAATCAAGGTTTAAGGGATTTACGGCTGTGCAGGATGCACGCTTGGTAACAGTCATCACCATTCTCCATTCTCTATTAACCAGGGACACAATGCACTGCGGAAAGCCGCAGGCACCTCCGCCCGAGAGCGCCTGGGTATTGTCCAAGGATTCCCCCAACTGAGACAGCCTGAGATATGGCCTCCTGGCAAGGGAAGGCCTTACTGTCCCCCAGCCCAACACCCGTACACGGTCTGTGCTGAGGAGGATTCGTAAAAGAGCAAGGCCTGTTTCCCACATGTCCCTGGGAACAGAATGTCTCGGTGTAAAGCCAACTATTCGTTTATTCTAAGATAGGAGAAAACTGCCCTGTGGCTAGAGGCAAAATATGCCAGTGGTGATACTGCCCTGTTACTCTTTGCTACACTAAGATGCTTGGGTAAAGAGAAACCTAAATCTAGCCTACATGCACATCCGGGCACAGTACCTGAACTTATTCATGATGCATATTCCTTTACTCACATGTTTTCCTGCTGACCTTCTCCCCACCATCACTCTGTTCACCCTGTTCTCCTGCCTCACTCTCCTTGCCGAGATAGTGAAAATAGTAATCAATAAACACTGAAGGAACTCGGAGACCGGCGCCGGTGCAGGTCCTCGCATGCTGAGTGTGCCAGTCCCCTGGTCCCACTGTTCTTTCTCTATACTTTGTCTCTGTGTCTTCTTTCTTTCCTCAGTCTCTCGTCCCACCTGACGAGAAATACCCACAGGTGTGGAGGGCAGGCCCCTTTCAGGTGAGTCTGTGGCTGCTCTGCCCAAAGTCAATCCTGAGGGGGTGAATAAGGGACAGGGTTTACAGCACCAGTGCCCATGGCCAGCCTATGGACCAGGGTGAGCTGCAGACAAAATTCCCTCAAATCCCAAGGAAATCAGGACAACAGAGACCACGTGATTAGTTCTTAATGAGGTTACGTGTACTACAAAATTTTATTGTTAACGTTTCTCATCCTGAAATTATGGGATACAGCCTAGCAGTTTGTCCTTACTTGGCAGAGTGTGTAACCCTGGCTCTCATACTGAGCCCCCAAGACTCCTTTTGGTTTTACTGGTGTCAGGGATTATAGTCAGCAAACCCCACTCATTTACAGGGTCAGGTGCACAGGGCTTAGCTGGAGGGTTAGGGTCAGGGCCCCTCAAGAACTCTGGTCGGGCACAGCAGCAGCAGGGTTGCCACTCTCCCTTTATGGAATCCTTCTTAATACAACAAGAGGCCGGGCGTGGTGGCTCAAGCCTGTAATCCCAGCACTTTGGGAGGCCGAGACGGGCGGATCACGAGGTCAGGAGATCGAGACCATCCTGCCTGACACGGTGAAACCCTGTCTCTACTAAAAAACACAAAAAACTAGCCGGGCGAGGTGGCGGGCGCCTGTAGTCCCAGCTACTCCGGAGGCTGAAGCAGGAGAATGGCGTGAACCCGGGAGGCGGAGCTTGCAGTGAGCTGAGATCCGGCCACTGCACCTCAGCCTGGGTGGCAGAGCGAGACTCCGTCTCAAAAAAAAAAAAAAAAAAAAAAAATACAACAAGAGTGAGAAGCAGAAAAGCAAACCACAAAGGAAGTCCAGCCTAGACCCCAAATTACCTGGGAGGGCTGCAAACAGCCATGGAGACAGGTGGGGAGGGAACACAGTGACTGAGACTCCGAGACAGCAAAGCACCTCTCCAGCGAAGGCCAGTCCGAGATGCAGCCTAACTTCCTAGTTCACATCAGCAAGGTGGGCGGGTACCACCATGGGAAGGGCACCTGGGGTATAGCTGGTTACCACAGCTCAACCACATTCCCCAAAATGGAGGTCAGCCCTCCATGGCCCAGGAAAATATGGGAGATAAAGGGTTGGCACCTGCAGTGACCAGATGGAGACCCAACGCAGGCAGCTGCTACCATGCTTGGTGACCAGGGTACAAGCCCCTGACGAGCTCGCCGTGGCAGACAAGCACACTGGTGCCTGAGGAACGACAGGGGCCTGCAAAGGGACATCCGAGAAGGGGGAAGCCAGCTGGGAGCAAGACCAGCCCAGCTAGGTTTCAGGGCAACAGCAAAGCCCCAGAGACATGGAGGCAGGTGAGTCCACCTTGCTGGGTGAGAAGTGAGCTCGCACTGCATAGGGGAAGACGGTGGACCCCACTCCTCCAGGAGGCTGACAGCCTCAGCCAGGTACAAAGGAGGGCTCAGGTCACAAGGAAGGAGACTATGGTGAGCGTGCATGGAGAAAGGTGGGCTTGCTGTGTGGAAGGAAGAAGGAGGGGAGGGGAAGGGTGAGCAAAGTGGGGCTGCAGGTACCAGGCTGTGGCTGATCTGTGGTCAGCCTGGAGCTCAGAGGCAGTTCTGGATTGACAGGACACACAGTGTGGCCACATAGGTTGCGGGACAGTGACCCCATAGTCCTCAGGGAATGACTGGGAGGCAGAAGATTGGAACAGGACAGAGAAGGGCACAGAGCTTTAAAGGTGTTTTTAGGCCAAGGCGGCAAGGACCTCATCTTGAGGTGGGGAAAAGCCGTTGCCCTGCCAGTCCAGTTGTTTGAACATGAGCCCAGCCCAGTGGACAGGGAAGGCCCAGGGAGAGGTGGGTAGGGAGGGCATCCTGCAGAGGCTGGGGACAAGGAGGATGGCACAGAACGCCATCACAGCCAGAGGAGTCTGGCAGGGCTTGGCAGAGGCGCCAGAGTTACCAGCAAGCTAGATGGCAACAACTGATAGCCTCTCAGGAACCTTCTTGTGTAGACCCACAGTGGCTCCCCGGCCCTGCCTGCTTTGCCTGACTCTGAAATGCCAGAGAGGCCCATTTCTAGGTCTGTTCTTCTGAAAACACATCTCTGGTGCTGGGTAGATTCTGAATCCTGAGAATACAAGTTTCTGCTCCTGGATACACAGTCACAGGACCCAGAAGGATCCCGCCCAGTGGCTAGGCCAAGGCTGCAGTCCACTCCTTCATCCACAACCCGTTCTCCCCAGGGGTCTCACTTCATCCACAGGACTGGAGAGTAGGCACAGAGAACTCACAGCAGGGTGGCCCGCACTGGTCTCCCGTGCTCAGCAACCATGGCCAGGAGTAACTGCCATCTCCAGGCTGAGAAGCCTCAGTTGGAGGAGATAGCACCCACTTAGGGTTCACAGCCCCTTCCTGTGTCAGTTCCAGGAACCTTGGATCACAGACATGGCCTCATCCAGACAAGGACACGACCATGGAACCTTCAGATGTCAGCGTCCCAAGAGCTGGGAGAAAGGCTGCAGGCCACAGGTGGCCACGCCTGGGATTCAACAGTTGCTCTGCTCAGACCTGGCTCCTCCAGACACGCTGCGGCCCCAGCTCTGCTTGTGTCTCTAGCACCTGGGGGAGGGGGGAGGGGCTGGGCCTTGGTTTCCCCGAGAGAGTCCCTTCCACACATGGGACCAGCCAACATGAGCTCATCAGGTCACAGGCAGCCGCAGCCTCCTGCCACACAGAAAGGATTCCTGGCCCACGATTATAATTTCAAAGGAGTACTTTGTAGGTAAGTCCTCTGGAGCCCAAGATGCCAGGCAGGGAAGACAATGGCTGCCCTTGGCACCCACAGACACCAGCTCCCACTGTCTCACGTCCTTGCCCTCGACAAGAAGTAGGAGAGGATGAAGAAGGCCACAATTAGACCCACAGCCATGCCACATAGAAGCTTCCGGTTGTCTCGTCCGGACCTTGCCATTGCGGAAAAGCGCTTCACACTCCCAGTAAGCAGGCCGGTCATGCTTGTGAAATCCGAGTCCTAAGGGAAGAATCCCGGCAAGATCACACAGAAGTGGTGATTTGACCACCCACCCGCACCAGTGCTGAAGGAGACACTGCAAGCTCTGTAGCAGGTAGTGCTGGGGGCAGGGCACTGATTCGCGCACACCATGGGCCCTTACCATGCCATCCAGGTACCGGTTCTGATCCTCTGCATCCCTATCGATGTCCAGGGCGAGCTGTTCAGCACACAGAGAGGGCAGGGTTGGGCCAGAGCAGACACATAATACAGCACTCACCCTTCCCAGACCAGACAAACCCTGCCAACAACTCTGCCACACACAGTGGGGCAGCAGCAGGAAGGTCCAGGTGTCAGCTGGGGCCTCATGCAGGTGAGCACAGCCACGAATCGAACGAGGAGGACGGCAAACTGCCTGAAACTCCTCTGGGCCCTCTACCTTCCCTCTGATCCCCATTCCCCAAAGGCACCAGGTGGAGGTAAGAGGACAGACCACCACTGACCGATTTGAGCCTGGTGACTTTGGAGGCCAGGCTGTCGGCCATTCGCTTGTTCTCCCGGTCTAGAATCTCTTCCACAGCGCCCGGGCTCTGAGCTGAGAAAAGAGAGGGGCTGAGTGATTGCATCCATCGGTGAGCGAGGCCCCTGACCCCTCTCACTCCAACCACAACTGGGTGAGTCAGAAATCTAGGGGCCCTAACCTAGGTTCCAGCAGGTGAATCTTGCACATGTGAGACAGGCTGCATAAAGGACGATGTGTGCAAGGGCCTGTCATGTGAACACGTGTCCTGTGTACACATCCAGGTGGGGATGGGCCAGCACCCACAATGGGTTCAGTCCAACCAGCACCTTCTGAGACTGTGTAGAAAAAACTGGACCCAGCTCTGGGATGTTAGTAGGATGTGACACTTGCATCCAGGGAGGTCGCCATCTGTGTATGTGGAGCCCATTCTTATAGAAAAAGAGTAAACTCTGCTAAGAGCATAGGAAAGACTTGGGAAAAGTACCCAGCAGGGCAGCAGAAAGGCTCCTGCAGGGACGACCTTTGAGCTGGGTCCTGAAGAGGTGGCAAGGAACCAGGACAGAACATTGGGAAGGCCCTTTACCGCACAGAAAACAGCTGAGCAAAGTTCCCAATTCCCCGAGATGGGAGCTGAGGTCGACCAGGAGCGTGATCCCTGGTCTGCATCCCACACAGGGCTTCCTGCAACACCCAGGGCACAGCGCTTGCAGACGCCTGGCCTGTGACAGGCTGGGCCAGGTGATAAGGAATTTCTGTCACCTCAGGTGGGTGAGAACCACCTTCTCCCTAGCTTCAACGTAAGGAAGGGATGCCAGCGTCCTTCCAACCACTTCCTGTTCATTAATTCCTTTACTCATCATAACTCAGAAAGACAGGCACCAACATCCCACTTTGCAGAGAAGAACACGGGCTCCAGGAGGGGAAATGGGGCCACCGAGGCCCAAGTTAGTAGAGGCCTGCCTGACACCAGCGGAGCACAGCCTCTACCTCGGGGGCCTGGCCTCGGGACCTGTCGAATGCCGACTCCCGCTCACCCTGAACCCATGCAAAACGATCTCACAGGGAGCGGCGGGGAGTGGGGGGACCCCGCAGCTGCGCGACCCCTCGCTGGAGCTGCTGGGCCGCCCCGCCCGCCGTCCTTCCTAGCGGCAGTGCCGGCCGAAACCCGGCCCTGCTGGGACCCGGAAGGATCCGAACCGCCCCCCTGACACGGTCCTCCCCGCCGAGGCCAGAGGCAGGCGCACGCGGCTCTACAGGCAGCGGCGTCGGTTCCGGCCCGGCCCTGCCCCCAACGGCTCCGCTCCCGCGCGCTCACCCCGAGCCCAGTCCGCCATCGTGCCCTGCCCGGCTCCCCGACGCCAACACCGACGCGGCCACAGCCGCCTCAGACGTGGCGCAGTCACGGGGAACGGGCTTCCGGCCCCGCCCCCCGCCAGCGATGGCCCCGCCTCCGCGCCGACCACGCCCCTGGATGGCCCAGCCGCTTCCGCGTCGGGCTCGCGGATTTCCGGCTTAGGGCCGAGGGTGGGGAACCGCGGGGTCGCGGAAGCGATGGGCGTCGCTGTGACTTGTTTTCAGCACTGTCGCCCAGGCAGTGGCGCGATCTCAGCTCACTGCAGCCCGCGCCCGCCGGGCTCCCAAGGTGCTGGGATTACAGCAGCACCGCGGACGTGACGTTTGTTTGTTGTTCCTGTGAACGTGGGGCGGGGCGGGGCCGTTTGCTTGCTCAGTGCCAAGACGATGGTGGTGGAAAGACGCTGCCATGCGTTAGGTCCTAACGGTTAGGAAGGATTCACAGGCGGGTCATGAGGGAGGAGCAGGCCCCTCGGGCAGAAGCCCGCGAGGAGCCCTGGGTGTGGAGGGGGCAAGGGTGCCTCCTCTGTCAAGCGGAGATCGGCGCCTCGCTAGTGCCTGCGAGTGCGCGCCGCGTCGAATACAGGTGTGCAGAAAGCACTACAGGAAAGTGAAGCAGGGAAAGAGACTGGGAGGCGGCACGGGGAGTGGGGGCCGTAGACGCCTTTGCTCCCGGGCACTTGTTACAAGAGCGAGTGGACCGCGCTTCCTGTGCGTCACTGAATCCTCCTGATGGCCACTGAAACGGACACGCAGGATCTTTGCTTTTCAAGAGGGAACTGAGTCCAGGCCAGACTGGGTTGCTCCCCTTTCTCTCGGCCCCTCGCGGCCCTTCCACCTTTGCAAGTGCTGCTCCTTCTGCCTGGAGTGGCTCCTGCAGTCTTTTCCCGGCTCGCTTCCCATCCTCCAGTGTTAGCAAAAACAGCACTTCCTCGCTGCCCTTGCAGCCCAGCAGCCACCTTTTGCTTCTTTGGAAGCACAGCCCTGTGACCGCCTCATGTCCTTTTGTTTTTCCTTGTCTGCCTTCCCCTCTGGAACATAAGCGCCACAAAGGCAGGGACCTGGGAGTCCCGTTCGCCTGCATTCCCCAGCAAACGCCTAACGAACCCCATGGCCCGGGACTGAAAAGTCCTTTCCACTTCGGCTTTCCCCTCTACATCCCATCGGTTCTGTGGAGCTCGAGGGGCGTCACCGCGTGTGTGGCAGGGCGCGGTGGGGGCTGACATCCTTTCCTGTTGGAAATTCCGGCCCAAGAAGCCCCGGTCACAAGGAGGGGGGTCAGTTCGGTTCAGGGCGACTCGGCCCGACTCGGGTCTTAAAACCTCCGAGCCGCCAGTGCTGCCTCAGGCCGCGCCCCCTGAAGCGCCCCCAGACGCCGCGTCCCGTCCCGGCGTCCCCCGCGCGCTGGCGCGGGGCTTTCTGGGCCAGGGCGGGGCCGGCGAACTGCGGCCCGGAAAGGTTGAGGAAGGGCCCGTCCCGCCTTCCCCGCGCCGGGTTCCGGGGGCGCCATGGAGCCCCGGGCGGTTGCAGAAGCCGTGGAGACGGGGAAGGAGGACGTGATTATGGAAGCTCTGCGGTCGTACAACCAGGAGGTGAGCGGCCGCCTGAGGCCGGGGGGCGGGCACGGAGGGGGTGGGGCAGGGTCGTGCGCGGGTGGTCGGGACGGTGTGGGTGAGGCAGGGGTTGTGTCAGCAAGCAGAGGGGACGCGGCGGGGTGGGGGTGGCACGTCAGGGATGCAGTGTTGGGGGGAGAGTGTCTGGGGTGCACCCGTTGGGTGGCAGGTGTGGAGGGATGGGGGCGAGTGTAGACCCTGCCACCCCTTCTGAGCAGTGGCTGCTGCCTGAGTTAGAGGCCAATAGGCCGCCCCCCGTCAGCGGGCGCGGATACTGCCCCTCTGTGGACTTGAGTTCACTCGTTCTCTCTGCAGCACTCCCAGAGCTTCACGTTTGATGATGCTCAACAGGAGGACCGGAAGGTGGGTGCTGGCCCGAGGGGTAAAGGGACAGGGACGGGTGGCCCCAGGAAGAGGGGCCTGGTGGAGCCGCTCTTCTCCCTGCCCACAGAGGCTGGCGGAGCTGCTGGTCTCCGTCCTGGAACAGGGCTTGCCGCCCTCCCACCGTGTCACCTGGCTGCAGAGTGTCCGAATCCTGTCCCGGGACCGCAACTGCTTGGACCCGTTCACCAGCCGCCAGAGCCTGCAGGCACTGGCCTGCTATGCTGACGTCTCTGGCTCTGAGGGGTCCGTCCCAGACTCCCCCGACATGGATGTTGTACTGGAGTCCCTCAAGTGCCTGTGCAACCTCGTGCTCAGCAGCCCTGTGGCACAGATGCTGGCAGCAGAGGCCCGCCTAGTGGTGAAGCTCACAGAGCGTGTGGGGCTGTACCGTGAGAGGAGCTTCCCCCACGATGTCCAGTTCTTTGACTTGAGGCTCCTCTTCCTGCTAACGGCACTCCGCACCGATGTGCGCCAGCAGCTGTTTCAGGAGCTGAAAGGAGTGCATCTGCTGACTGACACACTGGAGCTGACGCTGGGGGTGACTCCTGAAGGGAACCCACCCAAGCTCCTTCCTTCCCAAGAGACTGAGCGGGCCATGGAGATCCTCAAAGTGCTCTTCAACATCACCCTCGACTCCATCAAGGGGGAGGTGGACGAGGTGAGCGCTGACCTCAACCCATGGATGGGTCTCAACTCAGCTCCAACATTTCCTGGACCTGCTTCCCACTGGGTACCTTCAGGTTTCTGGGTGTCAGACATGGAGAGGACAGGACCTCCCAGCGTGTTGGGACAAGGCCAAGGAGATGCCAGTTCTGGGCTGGGACCTTAGGGGAGGATTCTGAGGGAAGTAGAGGCCCCTTCTGGTTCTTGCTGCCTGGCAGGGGGCTGTGTGCTCTCCGGGGAGACTGTAAGAGATCCTCCACCATGAGGCTGTGAGTGGGTCTGAGACAGAGTGTGACTTCATCCCAAGGGTGTGTGTTAACATTCCTAATCAGGGACGTGCTCTTAGAAGAATACTCACAGAGTTTTTAGGAATACAGCAGTGGTCATCTTTTGCCCCCAGCACTAGCCATAGTCACCTAGGAGACCCCAGAGGACCAAGTGTGCAGTACAGGAGGTGCACAGTCATTGCCACACAGTTCTGGAGTGCAACAGACAGTAGAGCCTCAGCAGGCAGCAGTGGGATGAGTGGGGCTCCTCACAGGAACCCTTCTTTCTTTGGTCAGGAAGACGCTGCTCTTTACCGACACCTGGGGACCCTTCTCCGGCACTGTGTGATGATTGCTACTGCTGGAGACCGCACAGAGGAGTTCCATGGGTGAGGATGGGGCTTTTTCTGGGAGGGAAGTGTGTCCACACGTCTAGATGGTCGTCCTCAACCCTGGCCGTGAACCAGAACCACCTGAGAGCCCAGGCCCCACCCTAGAGGGTCTGACTTTGTCTGGATGAGTGAGACTGGACATCGGTGTGTTTCCAGAGAATACTGGGTGCTTCTAATATGTGGCCAGGACAACAGCCATGAATTTGGGGGCAGGAATGTGCCACCTGGGCCTTGGGTAGTGGCAACAGTGTGGTATTTACTAGGGCACATTGGCTCCTTGTCCCCATTCTTGGTCCACCTGCCCCTTGGCTGGTGTGGTTTCCAGAGATGGTCTGGCGCTTTGGCCCAGACAGGGTAGGGGAGGCAGGGTGTCTCAGCCCTCACTTCCCCAGGGGACCCCACTGTACAGCTGAGTGGCAGTGCCTCTCAGATCAGTCCCTGCCCTTGGCTTTGGTCCCCAGTGCCGCCCCTTTGGGCCTCAGATGCCAGCTCATGTAATGTGTGGTTCAGTGGGGGCACAAAGATTGCATCTGTGATGAGGGATTAGCCCTATTGAGACCCCCACCTCCATCTGTTCTCAGCCACGCAGTGAACCTCCTGGGGAACTTGCCTCTCAAGTGTCTGGATGTTCTCCTCACCCTGGAGCCACACGGAGACTCCGTGGAGTTCATGGGAGTGAATATGGATGTGATTCGTGCCCTCCTCATCTTCCTAGAGAAGCGTTTGCACCAGGTAGGCTGGGGATGGCTGTACAGGCTCCCCCAGTGGCTCTGGCACTGGTTCTCCTGCACAGCTGTGGTCAGTGCTTCTACACTGGCCACACTGGTAAGTGGAAATCATCTTGGTGGTGTGATACAGGCGATTCTTCCGGCTGTTCTGTGGTCCAGCCTGGCAACAAGCTAGACCCTTCCTTCATGAGAAGCATGTGGACACCTTCCACACACTTGAAGGTTTCACTTCTTAAATCTTTGTGGATCTTTATTGAGTGGTCCTGAGAAGCCCCCGAGTCCCTGCTTTTAACTCTCAGACACAGGCAGCCCTTGATTACAAGCATAGCTGTCCCTCAACATCCTGAGGAGACCCATAGGAACCTCAGATCAAAGCTTCCCTCTGATTCCTGTGACTGCACTACAGGGCATCTGGACAGCTAGGGCTCTAACCATCCTCCAGGAGCTTGCAGAAAGCAGGCTGGAGCACAATAAACCGAGATTTAGGAGACCTCTCGGGAATCTACCTGCCTAAGCAGGGGACACACATGGTGCGTGTGAGCCAGTCAGGGTAGGGAGCTGGCACTGGACATACAGCTGGGGGGTTGTCTGTGCCTGTCGCTGTCGCTGCCACTGCTGGTGCTGGGGTCCAGGCACATGATGCTAGGAGGGTCAGGAACTCCCTGCTCTCTGTCCATGAAGTACCCAGAGCGGGGATTCGGTTCTCGTTTCTTTTTGCCACCAACATCTGAGGGCAATGTGTGTGCCAGTCTAAAGCTTTAATTGCTTTGTGTTTTCTTCCCAGCCCTGGTTTATAGTTGAGGTAATTAGACTTAAAGCAGTTATTTCTCCCAAGTCACCAAGCTTACAACAAGTACCTCTGAGTGAAGCTCTGTGCCCGTCCTTTTCAAAAGTGACACAGACACCCACCACCCACTCTTGGCCTTCCGCTGACTAACTGCAGAGGGGCCTCTTCCCAAACCTCTGCCACCAGGACCAGCTGCTGTGTATGTTGGTGGGAAGGGGCGGTGGGGGGTGTAACTCTGCGCCAGTCTCAAATTAGGCAGGAGCACAGCCACGGTGACAGAGGCTCCTCTACAGACACACAGGCTGAAGGAGAGCGTAGCTCCCGTGCTGAGCGTGCTGACCGAATGTGCCCGGATGCACCGCCCAGCCAGGAAGTTCCTGAAGGCCCAGGTATGAGACTGAGGAGCTGGCACTCCTGGGGGATGTGGTTTCGGCCCTGATCACAGACCAAGCCCAAGCTTAGGGACGGCCACCTCCCCAGGTGCTGCCCCCTCTGCGGGATGTGAGGACACGGCCTGAGGTTGGGGAGATGCTGCGAAACAAGCTTGTCCGCCTCATGACACACCTGGACACAGATGTGAAGAGAGTGGCCGCCGAGTTCTTGTTTGTCCTGTGCTCTGAGAGTGGTGAGTTATGGAGATCCGGGTCCCAGCGCCCCCACCTCAGCCAGGCTTGCACACTGACCTCTGCCTTGCCCCCCAGTGCCCCGATTCATCAAGTACACGGGCTATGGGAATGCTGCTGGCCTTCTGGCTGCCAGGGGCCTCATGGCGGGAGGCCGGCCTGAGGGCCAGTACTCGGAGGATGAGGACACAGACACAGATGAGTACAAGGAAGCCAAGGCCAGGTGTGTGCCCCCAACACCCCCTCGGGTCTCCACTCACAGCCCCTAGTCCCTGCTTCGACATCCATGTGGACCACTGTAGGGTGGGACAGGATGACCAGTGGGCAAGACCTTCCAGAATCAAGCACCTGTCCCTGAGTGCTATCTGGGATACCAGAAGGTGGCAGGTGGCAGTTGCTGGTTACCAGTGCCGCTTCTGGAGGGAGGCCTCTTCCTGCAGTTGCCTTGCCCACCTCACCCCACTGGGAAAAGAGGTGGCTTGCCTCCTGTCCTGGAGAGTCACTAATGCATTCCCCACATTCCACCTGCTGGGAAACAGCATAAACCCGGTGACCGGGAGGGTGGAGGAGAAGCCGCCTAACCCTATGGAGGGCATGACGGAGGAGCAGAAGGAGCACGAGGCCATGAAGCTGGTGACCATGTTTGACAAGCTCTCCAGGTGTGTGGCATGATGAGGAGGGGCCTGTAGCTGGGAGAAGGGAGAGCTGACCCACATCCTGTCTTG
This sequence comes from Theropithecus gelada, assembly GCF_003255815.1. Taxonomy (NCBI): domain Eukaryota; kingdom Metazoa; phylum Chordata; class Mammalia; order Primates; family Cercopithecidae; genus Theropithecus; species Theropithecus gelada. Next base: position 467,581 of record NC_037682.1, read on the forward strand.
TGAGCCCCAGGAGGTAGGATCAGAGGAGAGCTTAGGATCCTGGTGTTAGGTTGCATTGCTGATGTTTGAAATCACTTGCCCTAGAGGAAATCCCCCCAGGGGATGGGTATATTGAGATCAGTATTGTGCCCATTTTACAGATGATAACTGAGGCCCAGAGAAATTAAGAGACTGTCTAAGGCTGGGCATGGCAGCTCACGCCTGTAATCCCAGCACTTTGGGAGGCTAAGGCAGGTGGATCACAAGGTCAGGAGATCGAGAGCATCCTGGCCAACATGGTGAAACCCCGTCTCTGCTAAAATACAAAAAAAAGTTAGCTGGGCGTGGTGGTGGGTGCCTGTAGTCCCAGCTACTTGGGAGGTCAAGGCAGGGGAATCACTTGAACCTGAGAGGCAGAGATTGCAGTGAGCTGAGATTGCGCCACTACACTCCAGCCTGGCGACAGAGTGAGACTTCGTCTCAAAAAGAAAAAAAAGAGACTGTCTAACGTTGCTACACTTATTGGAGATGGCCCAGTGTCCAAATGAACAGACTGCTTAAGACCAATTTAGATGTCTAAATTAAGAAACTGCTTGGCCGGGCGCGGTGGCTCAAGCCTGTAATCCCAGCACTTTGGGAGGCCGAGGCGGGTGGATCACGAGGTCAGGAGATCGAGACCATCCTGGCTAACATGGTGAAACCCCGTCTCTACTAAAAATACAAAAAACTAGCCGGGCGTGGTGGCGGGCGCCTGTAGTCCCAGCTACTCGGAGGCTGAGGCAGGAGAATGGCGTGAACCTGAGAGGCGGAGCTTGCAGTGAGCCGAGATCGCGCCACTGCACTCCAGCCTGGGTGACACAGCGCGAGACTCTGTCTCAAAAAAAAAAAAAAAAAAAAAAGAAACTGCTTAAAGCCATGAGGTAGCAGTTAGGATTTGGGCCCAATTAACGGAAGGTCCAACCAGGCTTCCCCCGTAAATGAGAGCAGCTTACTTGGTGAAGAGGAAGGTAGCAGCCAGGGGTGAGCAGGACCCCTGCCTGGCCAACTGGGCCCCTTCCCCAGCCCCATTGCACCTTTCCCCACAGGAACAGAGTCATCCAGCCAATGGGGATGAGTCCCCGGGGTCATCTCACGTCCCTGCAGGATGCCATGTGCGAGACTATGGAGCAGCAGCTCTCCTCAGACCCTGACTCGGACCCTGACTGAGGATGGCAGCTCTTCTGCTCTCCCATCAGAACTGGTGCTGCTTCCAGAGACTTCCTTGGGGTTGCAACCTGGGGAAGCCACATCCCACTGGCTCCACGCTCCTCTCTCCATCTTAGAAACCCCTTCTCTTTACTCCCAAGGTTCTGTTCATGATTTGCCTCTGGTCCAGTTTCTTATCTCTGGACTGCAGTGGTCTTCTTGTGCTAGAACTCAGGGCTCAGCCTTGAATTCCACAGACAAAGTACTTTCTTTTGTCTGTGCCAAGAGGAATGTGTTCAGAAGCTGCTGCCTGAGGGCAGGGCCTACCTAGACACACAGAAGAGCATATGGGAGGGCAGGGGGTTGGGTGTGGGTGTGCACAAAGCAAGCACATCTGGGATGGGCACGCTGGCAGAGCCAGTGTGTTGGGGCATGTGCTGCACTTCCCAGGGAGAAAGAACCTGTCAGAACTTTCTATACGAGTATGTCAGGACACACACTTCCAAGGTATGTATGCTCTGTTGTTTCTGTCCTGTCTTCACCGAGCACAGGGCTGGAGGCCTCTTAGACATTCTCCTTGGTCCTCGTTCACCTGCCCACTGTAGTACCCACAGTGCCCAAGTTCTTACTGGTTTTGGCAATTAAACCTCCTTCCTACTGGTTTAGACTGCACTTACAAGAAGGAAAATGCCCCTCGTGCGACCATAGATTGAGATTTATACCACATACCACACATAGCCACAGAAACGTCATCTTGAAATAAAGAGTTTTGGGCAAAAACGCATGTGTGAATATATGTGTAAATTATCAAATAAAGGGGCCAGGCACAGTGGCTCATGCCTGTAATCCCAGCACTTTGGGAGGCCGAGGCGGGTGGATCACTTGAAGCCAGGAGTTCGAGACCAGCCTGGCCAGCACAGCAAAACCCGTCTCTATTACAAATATGCCCCTGTGCTAGGCGTGGTGGGACACATCTGTAGTCCCAGCTACCCAGGAGGCTGAGGCAGGAGAATCGCTTAAACCCGGGAGGCGGAAGTTGCAGTGAGCTGAGATCACAACACTGCACTCCACCCTGAGCAACAGAGCAAGACTCTCAAAAAAATAAAATAAAAAAAGGAACATTAACTAGAGTTAGAAACTAATTTCATTCTTTTTAGAATTCAACACTTTTCCTAGGTCACCAGTTCCACCTTTTGTTCTTACCAGAGCAAAGTCACAGGACCCCCTTCCTGGGAGTCACTGTCATTAAATCTATTCCCATCAGCTCAGCCCAGGGTAGACAAGGTTTAGGAATGGGAAGTGCTTTTGTCTGGGGAAACACGCAGGTAATCTGATGCTAGGAAGGAGGATGTGCATGTGGGTAAGAGCCCAGGAGGAAGCAGCTGGTGCCTGACAGGGCGAGCCATCAGAGCTGGGCCTTGGTGCTGCCCCAGAAGGAGCCTGTGCAGAAGTGGGAGCTCAGTGGATTCCACCTCATATGTCACAATCCAGCAGGTGGCCAGGACTCAGCCTGGGTTTGAAGTGAGTAATGCCTTCCCTGTCTCAGAGATTAGCTCTAACTGTCACTGGAGGAAGCCCTGGGGGAGGGGGACTAGTGTGGGGACAAGGAGACCAAATAGAAAGTGCTGGAATGTTCTGGAACCGATCTGTTTCTGGAGGAGAGGCTGAGTATGGAGAGTCAACAGAATGTGACCACCTTCAGAGGGAGGAGCTGGGCCATCTCCAATAAATCCAGGGACAAATGCCTTCAGTCCTCAGACTGTTCCAATAGAGGGGATGCCATGTATTCCAGGGTTCCCTTTCCAACTCATGTCAACCTTGCAGTCCCTTTGCGGAGATGAAATGTATTTCATGCTGGAAATAACAGATTTTCTCTCATTAAAAATAGCCCTACTAAAGGAGACCAACATGCTAGAAGTGCAGCACTAGGGCCTCAGGACTACACTTTGGGACATGAAGAGGGCTGGGGGCTGCTCGGCCCAAGTCTGGATCTTCTAACCAACAGATGCTGAGCTTGCCCTTCACCTGGGCACAGAAAGCAAACTCGGTCTGGGATTCCAGTCGGTCTGTTCAGTTCAAGAGGGTCACAGAAGAAAGCTTTTTCCACTAAGAGCTTCAGCAGAGTGAAGAGTTCAACACAGCAAACAGGCAGGCAGGCAGCTCCTCTGTATATGTGACGGGGCGGCCCTGAACGTAAACACAGCCCTACCAGTCAGCGCAGCACAGCTCACAGCCTGAGAAGACATTCCAGTGGCAGCCTCCGGTGTCCACTCAGTTCACATATTCTGGTTTCACCAAAATTAGCCATGAGGTCTCGTCAGAATTGGGATGTGGATGTCTCCTATGTCACCATTTATTGTGTGGGGGCAGCCATCATCCTATTTGTCTGGTCCATTAAGCTGGAACACAGAAGACAGAGGGTATCAGCTGTCTCTTAACACACCCAGGCAGGCCAGCAGATCTCTGGTCAAACAGATCTAGCTGCAAACATGCAAAATATCTCACAAAACAAGCTGCATTCTGCAAATACTGCTGCTGTGCAGGCTAAGAGCATCCCAGCAGGCCTGGGCAGAGCAGGGTGGCTAAACGGAGAGCCTCATTCTAAGGGACCTGAAGTGCCCAAATCAAGATGTACTGATGCTCGTGTGCTTAAAACCATGCACTATTTGGAAAAGTAACCCCTTGGATAGTAATTCTTTAAAAACAAAAAAATCATAACCCATTTTACGTACATTTGTGTGAAACTACATTACACAGTTCAAATCCTGTTGGGCCACTTCCAGAACCCCACAGGAGCTACCAGAATTATAATCTACTTTTCTATGAAAACAGAAGTTGGGCCCGGGCATGCTGGCTCACACCTGTAATCCCAGCACTTTGGAGGCCGAGGCGGGTGGATCACCTGAGGTCAGGAGTTTGAGACCAGCCTGACTAACGTGGTGAAACCCCGTCTCTACTAAAAGTACAAAAATTAGCCGGGCATGGTGGCATGTGCCTGTAATCTCAGCTACTCAGGAGGCTGAGGCAGCAGAATCACTTGAACCCGGGAGGCAGGGATGCAGTAAGCCGAGATCGCGCCACTGCACTCTAGCCTGGGCAATAAGAGTGAAACTCCGTTACAAAAAAAAAGAAAATAGGAAGTCAGAGCAGGAAAGGGCTCCCTCCAAAAAGCCTACTGGACTGATCTAAGACCTCTGCTGCCTTGTGAGCTGGCCAGGAGGCACTCGCCTCAGCGTTTAAGTCTCGTTGTTAGCTGGGTTCCCTGCTACCATAATGAAGTGACCATGATTGGTAAAAAATCAGCCTGCGACCAGAGGTTGGAGGTCTCGGACTGGTGGAGGTGAGGAGAGTGCTGACCCCATGGCCCTGAGCCATGAGGCAGCCACAGCTGTGGACGAGGAAAAAGGATCAGGATTTCCTAAGACACCTGCCTTGGAAGACAAGAGGAGCATCAATTGTGATATATTCTGGTTGATACAGTTTGGCTGTGTCCCCACCCAAATCTCACCTTGAATTGTTAATAATCCCCCCGTGTCCAGGATGGGCCAAGTGGAAGTCACTGAATCATGGGGGCGGGGCTTTTCCATGCTGTTCTTGTGGTAGTGAGTACGTCTCACAAGATCTGACCGTTTTCGAAAGGGCAGTTCCCCTGCACACGTCCTCTTGCCCGCCGCCGTGGAAGACGGGACTTTGCTCCTCCTTGTCTTCCACTGTGATTGTGAGGCCCCCACAGCCATATGGAACTGTGAGTCCATTAAACCTCTTTCCTTTATAAATGACCCAGTCTCAGGTATGCCTTTGCTAGCAGCATGAGAACACACTAATACACTGGTGAAATCCCCTTTGGACAGTGTCACATCTGCCTGTAATCATAACGCTGGACTTTTTTTTTTTTTGAGACGGAGTCTCACTTTGTCGCCCAGGCTGGAGTGCAGTGGCCCCATCTTGGCTCACTGCAAGCTCTGCCTCCTGGGTTCACGCCATTCTCCTGCCTCAGCCTCCGAGTAGCTGGGACTACAGGTGCCCGCCACCGTGCCCGGCTAGGTTTTTTTTTGTATTTTTAGTAGAGACGGGGTTTCACCGTGTTAGCCAGGATGGTCTCGATCTCCTGACCTCGTGATCCGCCCGCCTTGGCCTCCCAAAGTGCTGGGATTACAGGCGTGAGCCACCGCGCCTGGCAACGCTGGACTTTAAATGCTTAATGCTACCTCCCACTGAAAACCCTTAATATCAAGGCTACACATGCTACATGATTCTCATGGGAAACTGCATTTTCTGTAACTTCACTTGTTTACAGGCGGTTTGGAATCTCTTAGAAAGAAAGCATTGAGCCCCTTTGGCTTTCCTCAGCGGATTATAATCGATCAATGGCTCTCATACCAATTACTTCCGAAAAGCATCACTAATGGAGCCTTCATCCCACACAGATGCAGAGAACTTTAGCTTCTCAAAGTTCTTTAACCCGTATCATCTCAGAATCACATACCAGGCCTTAGAGGAACACTGTTGGCTGCTTTACTTTAGGGAGTGAAGATAACGCCTACAGTCTGTTAAGAGTAGACTCATCGGCCGGGCGCGGTGGCTCAAGCCTGTAATCCCAGCACTTTGGGAGGCCGAGACGGGCGGATCACGAGGTCAGGAGATCGAGACCATCCTGGCTGACACGGTGAAACCCCGTCTCTACTAAAAAATACAAAAAACTAGCCGGGCGAAGTGGCGGGCGCCTGTGGTCCCAGCTACTCGGGAGGCTGAGGCAGGAGAATGGCGTGAACCCGGGAGGCGGAGCTTGCAGTGAGCCGAGATCCGGCCACCGCACTCCAGCCTGGGCGACAGAGCCAGACTCAGTCTCAAAAAAAAAAAAAAAAGAGTAGACTCATCAGCCCTGAGTGTCTGGACCGTGTCCCTGCTTGGCCTGTTACCATCTGTTTCTTCATCTCTAAATGGAGGTATTGAAAGTAATACCCAATCAGGTCCAGGTAGCGCCTGGTGCAGGATTCACAGCATCATCGGTTACGACTGTTACCGTGTTAGCCAGTGGGGCTCCATACCAGATGGACCACACCCTAGAGCAGTGAGGAGGGTAGCCCCTTGGATGGTCCTCCTCAGCGTCTGTACCTTCCTAGTTTCCCGCCGGACGAGGTCCCGCATCTCTTCTGTCCAGCCCAGAAGCTCCACTAGCCTTTCCACGCTGTGAACCACGTCCCCCAGCTGGGCCACGTCCCTGCCGCGAGGACGCCACGCCAAGGGTCCCACCAAGTCCCGGTTGATGAGCAGTCGGGGAACAGAGCTCCGCACGGCCTCGGTCAAGCTGGCAAAAGGCTCCACCTGAAAAATGGCCCAAATGTGAGGGTACAGTGTCCACCCTACAAGCCCCGCAGGATGTTTCGTGCCACAGCCACTGAGGCCTTGGAGGAGCAGCAGACTGGCAGTCAGACCCGGCGATATACAGAAAACCCACCACCAATCTCATTTCTTCGGTTGAGCTCCTGCCGCTTGGCCTCAGTGACTCTCTTTCCTCCCCTCAGCCTCCCTCTCTTCCACTGCTTGCTGCTTGCACACATCCTTGCTTCTCCCCACCTCTGTTCCAAGGCTCATCAGGGATCCAACCTTCCTACCTCCTCTTTGTGAGCACGTTCTGTTCTCCCCGTCCTCCCCAGCTCGCTGTCTCCCAGCATTGCCACAGAGGGACGACAGCACAGACTCGTCCGTCTCCTCTGGCTAGCCCTGCTTGCAGTGACAGCCCCCACCAGCATCGGGCACCCAGAGAAGCTGGTGCCCCCAAGCAGGAGTTACTGTTACGTCTCTCCATGGTCTTCACCACCCAGCCTCTAGAGAGGCCTAGCTCGGTGCCATCAGGCTTCTTCATACAGCTCTCAAAGCGTCATTTAAGAGGAACAAGGTAAAAAATGGACACATTAATAAATGGCATTAAAACTGGCTCATTATCTGGGAGGAAAATGCTCCATTCCTACCTCCCATTGAAAAAAAATTCAAATGGATTAAAGGTTTCAATGTAAACAAAACAGTTCTTGAAGAAAACTGAGAGTTTACAAGTAAGGATAGGGAAAAACATTTTAGATGTGAAAACTGAAGTCAGATAAGGCAAAGGAAAATGACAGATCTGACTATGTAAATACTATTACATCAGTATCTACATAAAACTACTATGTAGAAAATTAAAAATTTTTAAAAACCTCTCATCATAAACTGCAAAAATATTTACAACATATGACAATAGTTTATATTGCTAATTGATAAACTCATTTATAAACATATAATGTATGAACTAATTTATAATGTTAATTTATAATGAAATTTCTATTAATAGCCGGGCACGGTGGTTCATGCCTATAATCCCAGCACTTTGGGAGGACAAGGCAGGTGGATCACCTGACGTTAGGAGTTCAAGACCAGCCTGGCCAACATGGTGAAACTCCGTCTCTACTAAAAACACAAAAATTAGCTGGGCGTGGTGGCAGGCACCTGTAGTCCCAGCTACTCAGGAGGCTGAGGCAGGCGAATGGCTTGAGCCTGCGAGGTGGAGGTTGCAGTGAGCCGAGATCGTGCCACTGCACTCCAGCCTGGGACACAGAGCGTAACTCTGTCTCAAAACAAAAAAAAAAGAAATTTATATATTAACCTTAAAATTGATTTATATTACATTATTTAATTTCTATTAAAATTAAAACTAATTTATATTGCTAATTTACAATGACCCAATGAAAAATGGACAAGAGATATAAATATACAATCCAAAGAGAGGAAACACAACTGGCCAATAAACATGAAAAGATGAATTTCATTCTTTACTACAGAAATGCAAAATCCACGCCCCCCTCCACACACACACATGCATTTTTTAACCAATTTGATTTGTGTGATTTTGGTTTTGGTGAGGATGTGAGAAAATGGCTACACAAAAACAGTTTGTGGCAATGTAATTGTTACATCTTTCTGGAAGGCAAGTTCTCAATGTTTATCAGCACTTACCCTTCAGGAGTACTTGCATGGGTAGATCAGGATGACACACAGGGATATTCGCTACAGCATGGGATCTCATTCTGTTGCCCAGGCTGGAATGCAGTGGCATGATCATAGTTCACTATAACCTCAAACTCCTGGGCTCAAGCAATCCTCCTGCCTCAGCCTCTCAAATAGCTGCAACTACACAGACCGCACCTGGCTATCTTTTTATTTTTTGTAGAGACGAGGTCTGACTATACTGCCCAGGCTGGTCTCAAATGCCTAGCTTCAGGCAATCTTACTGCCTTGGCCTCCCAAAGTGCTGGGATAACAGGTGTGAGCCACAGTGCCTGGCCCAGCATTACTTTTAATACAAAAATTATATACAATTTATTGTCATTGTCCATCAGTAAGAAATTGCTTACATAAACTTTGTATTAAATCCACAAAATCTATGTTAAAGCTCTTGTGGCTGAATATGTTTCAGAATTTTTGAGATTTTAAAAAAGATCATACGGTTTACACCCCACATACTATGTCACACCTAAAGGGGATCCGGAGTGGTACTCCATAGTCAAACACATTAATATTTCGTCCACAAAGCACATGAGACAGAGTCCATGCGTGACACCAGCTCGTTCAGTTCACGATGGCACCGTGTTTACAGACATGGGCCTCTCAGGTGGGACCTCATATCCGTATAAGGGAAACTGTCAGCATTCACAAGGCAGCAGATCTCCATGGACTCACATTGTTACATGAAAACAGCAGGCTGCAGAATAGAATGTACAGTGCTGTCCAACTTTTAGTTAAAAATTACCATCTGGGCCGGGCGCGGTGGCTCACGCCTGTAATCCCAGCACTTTGGGAGGCCGAGACGGGTGGATCACGAGGTCAGGAGATCGAGACCATCCTGGCTAACCCGGTGAAACCCCGTCTCTACTAAAAAAACACAAAAAACTAGCCGGGCGAGGTGGCGGGCGCCTGTAGTCCCAGCTACTCGAGCGGCTGAGGCAGGAGAATGGCATAAACCCGGGAGGCGGAGCTTGCAGTGAGCTGAGATCCGGCCACTGCACTCCAGCCTGGGTGACAGAGCGAGACTCCGTCTCAAAAAA
>NC_037682.1:477199-515541 GCF_003255815.1 Theropithecus gelada
TTTTTTTTTTTTTTTTTTTGAGACGGAGTCTTTCTCTGTCACCCAGGCTGGAGTGCAGTGGCGCGATCTCAGCTCACTGCAAGCTCCACCTCCCTGGTCCACGCCATTCTCCTGCCACAGCCTCCCAAGTAGCTGGGACTACAGGCGCCCACTACCACGCCCGGCTAATGTTTTGTATCTTTTTTTTTTTTTAGTAGAGACGGAGTTTCACCATGTTAGCCAGGATAGTCTCGATCTCCTGACCTCGTGATCCGCCCGCCTTGGCCTCCCAAAGTGCTGGGATTACAGGCGTGAGCCCCTGTGCCCGGCCCTGTATGAATCTTTTCAAAGACGCACATGGTACACTTATAATAAGGAAAAAGGCCATTTTCATTTCACTTCAATAATAAAGACGGCTGGTGGCCCGAGTGTCCACACCTGGTGGCCAGCATGGTCAGCTGCTCTCAGCCCGCACTCTGCTGACCACCATGGCCCCTCTGACTGCTCCTGCTGTGTCTGTCCCTCCATCCTAGGCGTAGCATGGCATTCTCACGTCTGTCCACACCCTGGGCTCTCCTGTCTGTCCACACCCTGGGCTCTCCTGTCTGCTCACTCCAGCACCCCAGCTCCTGCCTCTGGGCCTTCGTGGACTCCAGACTCATATCCACCTGCTCAACACCTCCGGTCCGCAGTACATCCTCAAATCCGTGGAAACAAGGCTGAGTTCCTGAGCTCCCCCAAACCCACCTACCAGGGCTTCTCCATCTCAGGAAATGGCGGCTCCATCTTTCTAGCTGCTCCAGCCACAGTCCTGGAGTCCTTGGGAACCCACGCCCTCGCATGCACCGCCCCGGCACGCCCACTCTGCGTTCACACACACCCAGACTCCAGCACCCCTCAGCCTCTGCTGGCTTTACCCGGCCCCCAGCCAGTGCCAGCCCGTGATTACCTACAAGGGCCCTGCTGGGTCTTGCCCCCGTGGTGGGCTCACAGCCCAGCACCCAAAGGAGTCCTCTTAACTTCCAAGCTCTGGCCTGGAACCCAAGCTGAATCCATTCATCTTCTGAGGCAGCGCCAGCCTCCCATGAGATGACACTTGTGCCCCACCTCCTTCTCTGCTCCAGCCCGTGCCCGTCACTGCTGACGTCGCCCCACCCTCCTTGCTGTTTGTCACCTGTGCAGTGTCCCCTGCCAGACCCCCCTCACCTTGGTAAACTCTTAGCTCCAACTCCACCTGCCTGGCTTGACACTGCAGCTGGTTCCCAACCCTCCTAGCCCTTCTTTACTACTTGTTATCTTTCCCAGAACATCAATCATCTCCTCACAAACTACATAACTTCTTACACTGACATCTGACTGTGGATGTTGAAAGCACTGGAGCAGGGCCCAGCACACAATGAAGGCCCGAACAAACATACGCTCTGGGCCCTGCGGCTGCCCTGGGCCCCTCGGAGCACAGGTCTTTCTGGCCCTTCTGCCCTTGGTGCCTATATCCAGTCACACACACACTGCGTGACTCATCACAGCTTTTAGGAATTTCCTGAGCTTCAGACGCAGACGCAGAACAGCTGCTTGGCCACATCCAGGGGGCATTTCCCAGGAACCTGAGACCTGGGCATCCGAGCTGGGCATCCTCCCTCCCAAATCACACCTCACCAGCAAATGCCCTGACTTTACAGAACAAGCCAGACGCCTCCTTCTCACACCCCCAAAACAACACAGGCTGCAAGTCCAGTCCCCCTCCTCGCTGTCCCTCAGGTGACCACAGCTCCACCTTCTTCAGGACCAGCCTCCTGGCACTGCTTGCTCCACTCTCCACTCCCCAAAGGCCTCTCTGACCCCAAGGGTGCAGCTACGTCCCTGGGCCAGTCCCTTTGGATTTATCACTACTCCCAACGCAGCATCAGTATTCCTAATCTGACCTGGGAGGCCTGCCCCTCCACCTCATCCCGACGCCCCTTTTCCTCCTCCCTTCTCCTCACACGTGGTGCCCCACCCGCACCTATACCACCTCCAAAGCCCAGCAGCTTCCTACCTTCCTGTCTCCCGCACAGGCTGCTGTGCCCTCAGCCTGGAACCCCAGCTGAATCCACTCACTTTCCGAAAGTGGCACCAGCCCCGGAAGGGCCCATGAGATGATTTCTGTACCCCTCCCTTCCCCTGCCCTCCAGCCTCCTCCCTGCACAGGCTGACAAACCTCCAGGGAGGTCCCGAGGATGAGCAGCAGATCTGCCATGGGGAAATCAACCACGTGCAGCAGGAACCTCTGGGGCAGCGGCTCCCCAAAGAACACAATGTCGGGCTTCACAACGCCGGTGCAGACCGGGCAGCGGGGAACCCTGTCTGCCATCACGTCAGCCTGGAAAACAGAGAAAACAGGCCTGAGGAAGATGCCTGCAACACCCTGTAAAAGGAAAAGGCAACAAGTTCTTATTAAAGTGTCAAACATTCTCCCCCAAAAAAGGTGGGAGAGGTATCACGAACCCCCATGTACCCAGCTTTAGGAATTACCAGTTTTCACAGCTGATTGTGTCATAGCCCTCCAGAATCTGGGAGGAGGTGTTGGAGCATTTAAAAGCAAATCTTGGACATCATACGTTTCACCCATTATTACTTCGGCAGGCATCTAGCGTATCTAACACCGTGCTCTACACCTGGGATGGTGACCAGAGACATTCTGGTGCTAAGAAAACACCTGGTAGACCACACCGGTCCTCCAACAGTAGCCTGCAGGCATTTGGCCTACACCGAACATCATTCAGTCACAAGGTGAAACTGTCTCTGGTTTGAGCTTCAGTGATCGTGCCATTGCCTCAGCCCGGGGAGGCTTTCAGGTCGGCTTCACTCACTGGCCGGCATTATTAGGAGTAACATCTGCCAAACACTGCTTCCCTACTGGCCAAGGTGAAGTGGACACAACTTCACTGAGTCAAGACTAACATAAACTAATGCCTCGGAGCAGATGGAAAAGGGAGAGAGTTACAGAGGAAGACACCTGACTTTCTAGGGAAACCTTTACCGCTAATGGGGCTTGTTTTAAGCAGGCTCAATCCAGCAAGAAGCAACAGAAACAAAAGACAAAAGAAAGAGACCCACAAAAGATTTCAGATAATCTTGGATACACAGTAAAACTGTATTATATCTAAATTAAAAAGAAAAAACTGTTATCTTGGAGGCATGGGGTATAGTAAAAAAAAAAAATTAAGGAAGCAAAAAAAAGACGCACTTGAAATATCTATTAAAGGCCGGGCGCAGTGGCTCAGGCCTGTAATCCCAGCACTTTGGGAGGCCGAGGTGGGCGGATTATGAGGTCAGGAGATCAGACTGTCTTGGCCAACATGGTGAAACCCCGTCTCGGCTGGGCGCGGTGGCTCAAGCCTGTAATCCCAGCACTTTGGGAGGCCGAGACGGGCGGATCACGAGGTCAGGAGATCGAGACCATCCTGGCTAACACGGTGAAACTCCGTCTCTACTAAAAAATACAAAAAAAAAAAACTAGCCGGGCGAGGTGGCAGCGCCTGTGATCCCAGCTACTTGGGAGGCTGTGGCAGGGGAATTGCTGGAACCAGGGAGGCAGAGGTTGCAGTGGCTGAGATGGCGCCACCGCACTCCAGCCTGGGCAACAGAGTGAGACTCCATCTCAAAAAAAAACAAAAAACAAAAAACTATCAAAGATACAAAACTATTAAAAAATAATGTAGCAGACGTGAAAAATAACCAAACAGAACTTCTAGAAATAAAAAATCAAAGCTCAACGTCTGTTTCGAGTTGGTTTTGGGAAAAAAGAAAGCAGCAAACACTCAATGGAAGGGCTTTATAACAGAAAACACAATATTAGCAAACCGGAAGGAAGACCTGAGAAACCACCCAGAACGCAGCACAGGGAGGAGCATGACAGCACAGGAGAGCGATCAGGAGCAGCAGGAGAGAGATCAGGAGCAGCAGGAGAGAGATCAGGAGCACAGGAGAGAGATCAGGGGCAGCAGGAGAGCGATCAGGAGCAGCAGGAGAGAGATCAGGAGCAGCAGGAGAGAGATCAGGAGCACAGGAGAGAGATCAGGAGCACAGGAGAGAGATCAGGAGCACAGGAGAGAGATCAGGGGCAGCAGGAGAGAGATCAGGAGCAGCAGGAGAGAGATCAGGAGCAGCAGGGGAGAGATCAGGGGCAGCAGGAGAGAGATCAGGAGCACAGGAGAGAGATCAGGAGCAGCAGGAGAGAGATCAGGAGCACAGGAGAGAGATCAGGGGCAGCAGGAGAGAGATCAGGGGCAGCAGGAGAGAGATCAGGAGCAGCAGGAGAGCGATCAGGGGCAGCAGGAGAGCGATCAGGGGCAGCAGGAGAGAGATCAGGAGCAGCAGGAGAGAGATCAGGGGCAGCAGGAGAGCGATCAGGGACAGCAGGAGAGAGAGGCCTAACGTAGGTTCAATCAGAGGTCCCTACAGAGAGGGGCCAGATAGCGGCCGGGGCAATGCAGATCCCAAGATAACGGCCGAGTATTATCCAGCCACCATGAAAGACACCAACCCACAGATTCAGGATCTCAAGCAAGCGAGGGCTGCTGAGCCAGCATGAGGGTGCCCACAGGAAAAACATGAGTCACAAGCACATCTGTGGTTGGTTTTGTCCCAAGAGGTTCTCAGGAGGTTTAGTAATTATACGTGGTCCTTCAAAGGGGGAGGGTGGCTGTGAGGTGAATGGTTAAGTACTTGTGAGACTTCAGGAAGTGATAGGAGGAAACAGAGGAAGAGAACTAAGCAGACCTCTCAGGGAAGGGTGAAGGAACCATTCATCTCATCTCGTCTTTGATCTGTATCTGGGAAGATAAGCCAGTAATCCACATTAGCAGTATGGAGTCTTTGAAAAGGGTTGGTTTCTGTTTAGCCCTTAGTGAAGAAAGCCTAACGGTGGTTGGGGAGGGAGGGGTATAATGAGGCACATCTGACCTCCCCTCCTGCTATGGCCGGGAACTGACTTCCAAGGTTTCTCTGGGGTTCCCTTGACCAAGGGGAGGGGTCCATTCAGTTGGTTGCAGGGCTTAGAATTTTATTTTATATTTTATTTTTTTGAGATGGCATCTTACTCTGTCACCCAGGCTGGAGTGCAGTAGCATAATCTCGGCTCACTGCAACCTCTGCCTCCTGGGTTCCAGCAATTCTCTTGCCTCAGCTTCCCGAGTAGCTGGGATTACAGGTGTGTGCCACCACACGTGGCTCATTTTTGTATTTTTAGTAGAGACGGGGTTTCACCATGTTGGCCAGGCTGGTCTCGAACTCCTATCTCAGGTAATCCATCCGCCTCAGCTTCCCAAAGTGCTGGGATTACAGGCATGAGCCACCGCGCCTGGCCTAGAATTTTATTTTATTTTTCTCAAGGAAGGTCTACAATTTTTTTTTCTTTTTTTTTTTTTTTTTTTTTTTTTTGAGATGGAGTCTCTCTCCTGTTTCCCAGGCTGGAGTGCAATGGCCTAATCTTGGCTCACCACAACCTCCACCTCCTGGGTTCAAGCAATTCTCCTGCCTCAGCCTCCCGAGTAGCTGAGATTATAGGCATGCACCATCATGCCCGGCTAATTTTGTATTTTTAGTAGAGATGGGGTTTCTCCATGTTGGTCAGGCTGGTCTCGAACTCCTGACCTCAGGCGATCCACCCACCTGGTCTCCCAAAGTGCTGGGATTACAGGCGTGAGCCTCTGCGCCTACCTGGCCCACAAATTTTACGCAGAAGAAATCAAAGGAAATTCATATGGAAAACCAGCATGGAGAAACTGCAAAACTCCAAAGACAAAAGTCTTAAAAAACAGGCAGAGAGGCCGGACACGGTGGCTCATGCCTGTAATCCCAGCACTTTGGGAGGTTGAGGTGGGCGGATCACGAGGTCAGGAGTTCGAGACCAGCCTGACCCCATAGTAGAGATGAAACCCCATCTCTACTAAAAATACAAAAATTAGCTGGGCGTGGCAGCACGCGCCTGTAATCCCAGCTACTCCGGAGGCTGAGGCAAGAGAATCGCTAGAACCTGGGAGGCGGAGGTTGCAGTGAGCTGAGATCATACCGTTGCACTTCAGCCTGGGCGACAGAGCAAGACTCTGTCTCAAAAAAAAAAAAAAAAAAAAAAAAAACCCAAACAACAACAACAAAAATAAAACAGGCAGAGAACAGATAGCAACAGTTTCGGAAATTTACATGAAAAGGCAAAAGATTCAGAACAGCCAACACAGTACTGGAGGAGGAGAACAAAGGCGGGGAATTAACAACAACTTGTTGCCCAAATTATCTATTTTATTCTCTTATTTATTTATTTATTTTGTTTTGAGATGGAGTCTCACTCTGTTACCCAGGCTGGAGTGCAGTGGTGCGATCTCAGCTCACAGAAATCTCCCCCTCCCGGGTTCAAGCGATTCTCCTGCCTCAGCCTCCTGAGTATCTGGGATTACAGGTGCACCACCACACCCAGCTGATTTTTGTATTTTTAGTAGAGATGGGATTTCACCATTTTGGCCAGGCTGCTCTCAAACTCCCCACCTCAGGTGACCCGCCTGTCTAGGCCTCCCAAAGTGCTGGCATTACAGGTGTGAGCCACTGTGCCCAGCCCCTCATAATCTCTTTTAAATGCAAATCCCTTCACATCATTTTCCTGCCTAAATATCCTTCAATGCCTCCCATGATCGTCAGGATACAGTTCAAATCCTAACAGGGCAAGCAGGCCTCCCATACTCCAGGTCTCTGCTGCCAGAAACAGACTCTTACACCCAGACAGCCTCATCTCCAAGGTGCTTCCCAGCCTGCTCTGCTCCTACAGCTGAGTCAGCATCCAGTACATGTCTGCAGTAAAACTGGTATGGCACCCAACTGTAACTGTTGGATGACTCCACCTTAATTTGTTTTCACATCCACAGAACCCAGCAAAGGGCCTGGCACTGAGCAGACCAAACTATTTGTGGAATAAATTGGTCATTCAATGAATGAATGAGTTGATAAAAAGAATAATACGCATATATTAAGTTTCTATATGTGCTGGACTCACACTTCCTAAGTTCAAAACTTACTACAAAGCTATAGTGACCAAAACATGACAGTGCAGGCACAAGGATATACATATAACAATGGAATAGAACTGAGAATCCAGAAATAACCATACACCTAGGCCAACTGACTTTCAACAAGAATGCCAAGACCACAGTTTCTGTTTAACAAACGGTGCTGGAACAATTACATATCCACAGACAAGAAAACGAAGCTGGATCCCTACCTCACAGCACACACAAAAATTAACTCAAAATGGATCAAAGAACTCAATGTAAAAGCTTTAAACTATAAAACTCTTACAAGAAAACATAGGGGTAAAATGATACCATTTCTCAGACATTCCAAAAGAGTGAGAAAAAAATAGATAAACTGGATTTCATCAAAAATCAATACTCTCATGCATCAAGAGATATCATCAAGAAAGTAAAAAAGACAACCTACAGAATGGCAGAAAATACTTGCAAACTATGTGTCTGGTAAGGATCTAGCTTCCAGAATATATAAAAGACTCTTAACAATAAAAAAGACAACACAATTAAACAATGGCAAAGGACTTCAATCTCCAAAGATACACAAATGGCCAAAAAGTACATGGAAAGATGTTTGATATCTGAATCATTAGGAAAACACCAATCAGTGCTACAACGGGTTACCAGTTCCCACCCACAGGGATAGCTGTAATTAAAAAATGGAAAGTAAGTGTTGGGATATGGATAAGAGGAGACCCTTGCACACTGTTGGTGGAATGTAAAATGGTCCAGCTTCTGCAGAAAACAGTATATTCGCTCCTCAAAAAGTTAAACACGGCCGGGCGCGGTGGCTCAAGCCTGTAATCCCAGCACTTTGGGAGGCCGAGACGGGCGGATCACGAGGTCAGGAGATCGAGACCATCCTGGCTAACACGGTGAAACCCCGTCTCTATTAAGAAATACAAAAAACTAGCCGGGCGAGGTGGCGGGCGCCTGTAGTCCCAGCTACTCGGGAGGCTGAGGCCGGAGAATGGCGTGAACCCGGGAGGCGGAGCTTGCAGTGAGCTGAGATCCGGCCACTGCAGTCCAGCCTGGGTGACAGAGCGAGACTCCGTCTAAAAAAAAAAAAATAAAAAATAAAAAAAAAAAAAAAGTTAAACACGGGCTGGGTGCAGTGGCTCACGCCTGTAATCCCAGCACTTTGGGAGGCTGAGGTGGGCGGATCACCAGGTCAAGAGATGGAGACATGCTGGCCAACACGGTGAAACCCTGTCTCTACTAAAATACAAAAATCAGCCAGGCGTGGTGGCGGGCGCCTGTAGTCCCAGATATTCAGGAAGCTGAGGCAGGAGAATCGCTTGAACCCTGGAGGCGGAGGGTACAGTGAGCCAAGATTGCGCCACTGCACTCCAGCCTGGTGACAGAGCGAGACTCGTCTCAAAACAAACAAACAAAAAAGTTAAACATGGGCAGGGCACAGTGCTCATGCCTGTAATCCCAACATTTTGGGAGGCTGAGGCGGGTGAACCACCTGAGGTCAGAAGTGCAGGAGCAGCCTGGCCAACGTGGTGAAATCACATCTCTGCTAGAAATACAAAAACCATTAGCTGGGCGCGGTGGCTTAATAGCTCAAGGTTTTCTTCTGGGGTAATCAGCATGTTCTGGAACTTGATAGAGATGATGGGTACCCACACTGTGAAGGTACCAAATGCCAATGAACTGAACACCTTAAAATAGTTACATTTAAGTTATGTCAAATTCACCTCAATAAGCTGGGTGGATCACTTGAGGTCAGGAGTTCGAGACCAGCCTGGCCAACATGATGAAACCCCATCTCTACTGAAAATCCAAAAACAATGGGTCAGGCGTGTTGGCACACACCTGTAGTCCCAGCTACTCGGGAGGCTGAGGCAGGAGAATGGCGTGAACCCGGGAGGCGGAGCTCGCAGTGAGCTGAGATCCGGCCACTGCACTCCAGCCCGGGTGACAGAGCGAGACTCCGTCTCAAAAAAAAAAAAAAAAAAAAAAGATTTTTTTCAACTCTATCCTATTCTATTTTAAGAAACCCATTCTACAGAAATACAGAAGTACATAGCAGCATAAGCATAGGTATCACTGTTATATTTTTAATAGTGAAAATTACATACATCAAAGAATGTCCCACAATACGTGAATGGCTAAATGTAATACTCTATAGTTAATAAAAAGAGTAAGCAGAACTGTGGGTATTGACACAAGAGATCCATGAAACTGCTCAGTAAAAAATCAAGCTGTAGAATACTAAGCTTAAAATAACTCCAGGCCGGGCGCGGTGGCTCAAGCCTGTAATCCCAGCACTTTGGGAGGCCGAGACGGGCGGATCACGAGGTCAGGAGATCGAGATCATCCTGGCTAACACGGTGAAACCCCGTCTCTACTAAAAAATACAAAAAACTAGCCAGGCGCGGTGGCGGGCGCCTGTAGTCCCAGCTACTCGGGAGGCTGAGGCAGGAGAATGGCGTGAACCCGGGAGGCGGAGCTTGCAGTGAGCTGAGATCCGGCCACTGCACTCCAGCCTGGGCGACAGAGCGAGACTCCGACTCAAAAAAAAAAAAAAAAAAAAAAAAAAACTCCATTGCTGAAATTTTTTGGTTTTTTTTTGAGACGGAGTCTCGCTCTGTCGCCAGGCTGGAGGGCAGTGGCACCATCTCGGCTCGCTACAACCTCTGCCTCCCAGGTTCAAACAATTCTCCTACCTCAACCTCCCGAGTAGCTGGGACTACAAGCGCCCACCACCACGCCCAGCTAATTTTTGTATTTTTGGTAGAGACAGGGTTTCACTGTGTTAGCCAGGATGGTCTCAATCTCTTGACCTCGTGATCTGCCCGCCTTGGCCTCCCAAAGTGCTGGGATTACAGGTGTGAGCCACTGTGCCCAGCCTGAAAAAAAATTTTTCAACTGTGTGTAGGTGTATGTACATAAATACGTGTAGCACGTTTACATAAACATATCACTTTTTTTTTTTTAAAGGCCTGGAACATTATACACCAAGCTGTTAAAAGTGGGCAACAGGGGCTGGCGTGGTGGCTCATGCCTGTAATCCCAGCACTTTGGAAGGCCAAGGTGGGCGGATCACCTGAGGTCAGGAGTTCGAGGCCAGCCTGGCCAACATAGTGAAACCCTGTCACTACTAAAAATACAGAAAAAGAAAAAAAAATTAGCTGGGTGTGGTGGTACATGCCTGTAATCCCAGCTACTTAGGAGGCTGAGGCAGGAGAATTCCTTGAACCCAGGAGACAGAGGTTGCAGTGAGCCAAGATCACCCCACGGCCCTCCACCCTGGGTGACAGAGCAAGACTCTGTCTTGAAAAAAATTAAAAAGTGGGCAGCTGGAATTGGCTGAAAGGAGGTTCATTTTCCCTACATATTTCTATATTATCTTAAATTTTTTTACAAACATGTATTAAATTTCTAATTTACAAATAAAAATTTTCACACTATTACTGTTCAACTGTCCTTTCGAGACAATGCTTATAAAATACCACTTTTCCAGATCACCCCAACAGCAAACTGCAGAAGGACGACCAACAGCAGGATAACTCACCCGAAAGTCCTCCCCTGGGAAGGGTCTTCGGCAGACTGTGCAGGTGGCAGAGGCAAAGGTTCCATGAGCTTCAACCAGCTTTGAGGCAGGGATGCCCGACACTGAAATTCAAGCCAAAGCTAAGTGTTGCTGCTGCCTCCGAGATGAGCACACAAGTCCCAGAGCACAACTTCTGGGCTTGGCAGGCCTCCTGGAAGGAGGCACAACCCCGTTGGGTTGCGATGTCCTCAAGCCTGGTGTTCATGCCCATATCACCTACATGCACCACCAACCAGAAGGCAGGGGAGCAAAGGGGCGCCCAGCTGGAGCCAAATCACGGTTAAAACAAAGCCTGTCAAAACTCAGTACAAAACACCATTTGATAAAAGCTCAAATAAAATTATATCCAGTCGGGCACGGTGGCCCACGCCTGTAATCCCAACACTTTGGGAGGCCAAGGTGGGCAGATCATTTGAGGTTAGGAGTTTGAGATCAGCCTGGCCAACATGGTGAAACTCTACCTCCACTAAAAATACAAAAATTAGCCGGATGTGGTGGCGGGCACCTGTAGTCCCAGTTACTCGGGGAGGCTGAGGCAGGAGAATCGCTTGAACGTGGGAGGTGGAGGTTGCAGTGAGCTGAGATCGTGCTACTGCCCTCCAGTTTGGGCGACAGAGACAGATTCTGTCTCAAAAAAAAAATTATATCCAATACCCGGCTGGGCACAGTGGCTCACAGCTGTAATCCCAGTGCTTTGGAAGGCCAAGGCAGGAGGATCACTTGAGGCCAGGAGTTTGAGACCAACCTGGGCAACATAGTGAGACTTGTCTTTAAAAATTTTACAAATTAGCCAGGCATGGTAGTGCATGCCTGTAGTCCCAGCTAGTCCAGAGGCTGAGGCAAAAGGATCACTTCAGCCCAAGAGCTCAGGCTATAGTGAGCTATGATCATGCCACTGCACTCTAGCCTGGGCAACAGAGCCAAGACCCTGTCTCAAAAAATTGTATCCAATATCTAGGAACACATTTTCTATTCTATACCAAGTTAAAATGAGGATATAAATATCATAAATTCCAAAAGAACGGCTTGGTAGAAAAACAGACAAAAAGTGACTTCCTATGAAGGTTGTGTTAGTATTGTCACGGTCCCCGCTGTAGGAGGCTTCCCAAGTCCCTGTCGCTGCCCTAACTCAGCAGTGCTGAATCTCACAGCCAGGAGCTCCCGCCTTCCCACAAGGCCTGCCCTGCTGCACCTCTGGGAGAAGAGACCACCAACATGGGGTATCCACTGCTGCCTCTGTGGTTCCAAGCTAGGGGATCCTTCTGGCAAGGAAACACATGCCTGGAGCCAAGGTGCCTCCTCTTTTTACCTGACAACACATCAGCAGACTGGCTGAGCCGCTCCTGGCTCCCAGCGCCTGTCCGCAGCACTGCACGTAAGGAAAAGGCCCCACCAAGTGCTTCCGTAAGGTGCACGGCCAGAAGGTGGCACAACCTATGACCCGCTGGTTTGGGCACCATGTGGATATGGCCAAGAAATCACCACAGACTGGGTGTGACAATATTAAGGAATTACTAGTGATTCTTTAGCGTGAAAATGGTATCAGAGTTGGTTTTTTTTTTTTTTATTATTTATTTTTTTGAGACCGAGTCTCCCTCTGTCACCCAGGCTGGAGTGAAGTGGAGTGATCTCGGCTCACTGCAACCTCCGCCTGCTGGGTTCAAGAGATTCTCCTGTCTTAGCCTCCCAAATACCTGGGATTACAGGCACACACCACCATGCCTGGCTAATTTTTTGTATTTTTAGTAGAGATGGGGTTTTGCCACGTTGGCCAGGCTGGTCTCGAACTCCCGACCTCAGGTGATCCACCTGCCTCGGCCTCCCAAAATGCTGGGATTACAGATGTGAGCCACCACACCCGGCCAGAGTTGTTTTTAAAGTATCCTCTAGAGATATCCATCCATGTGTTTATAGATTATTTCTAGATTAAATTCATGATATGAGAGATTTGCTTCAAAATAATCTGGGGATTTGGAAGAAGGTGGTGAGGACGCAGGAAGGACTGGCTATGTGCTGGTGATGAGGACAGGACGGTTCGTTACATTTTTCTCTTTGCGTGTGCTCAAAAAAATTCCATAATACAATTTTTAAAAGAGAGAAGAAAAAAGAGAGATCATCACACCAGATTGGCAAAACAATGTCAACTTCTGCCCAAAATACACAGCTCTGCAGGTATGTAGGAGAACAAGCAGTGGCCTTTAAACACCCAGAGACATTTTCCTTGGCAACAAAGCCCTAACTAGTTGGCTCAAAAACAGTCCCAAGGAAGAAGCACGAGCACCAGGCTTCGGCCGTCCCCAGAAACAGGCACCTGAGCCTTCCCTGTGAGAAAAAGAATGTGTGCGACTCACAGAGGGCTCACCTCGCTCAAGCCCATCGATGTTCTGCGTGTAGAGCCGCAGAAGCAGCCCCTTGTCATGAAGCAGCCGGAGGAAGTAGTGAGTGATGTTGGGCTTATAGTTTCCAGGGTACAGCTCCTTGGCCAAAGTGAAAAAGGGCTTGGGGTTGTGAAAGAAGAATGGGAGTTCGAAAATGGCCTCCGGGTACGGGAGATCGTACTGCTGGAGGTTGCTGTACAGGCCACTCCCCGGAGATCTGCAGGGAGAGAAGACAGAGGCTCTGAGGCCTTTGCAAGAAACCGGGCAGTGGGGAGGGCAGGAGGCAGGGGAGGGGAGGGCAGGAGGCAGGTGGGACTGCAGGCAGTACCTGAAGTCTGGAATGCCACTAGGTGTGCTGATGCCGGCTCCCACCATGGCCACCACCCTCTGACAGGCTCTGGCCCGAATCAGCTCAGCTACATCCTGCAGGGAAAGCTTCCCCTTGTCACTGTCACCTCCACTTCCAACAACACTTGAAGCACCCACAGAAAAAGATAAAGGCCTTCTTCCACCTTTAATACTGACAGAAAAAAACACAGCAGCAAAGGAAACAGATAGCAACCAGTCTCAGGATAGCAAGAAAGAGCATGGTTCTGCCCTCTGCACCACCCCCATCGAGAATGACCATGTATGTCCCCCCAGGCCTCTCAAAATAATCACCTTTCTCAGATGACTAGTGAGCTACAACGGAAAGCAGTCATAAATCAGAATCAAGACTTATTTGGGAGCAAAAATTTCAGGTTAATGGGAACTGTGCTCATTTCATAATTCAGTACACTCAGTAGGCACTCAACTCTCTGACTGAGTGCAAACCTCCAAAGGAGTTTTCTAATGAAAACTCATCAAGTAGTCAAGAAGCAAAGAGGGAAAACCCTGGCTCTAAAACCATCTCACCACCTATTAAACGCCCCATTTCAGACATTTATTAACTTAAAGTCATTCCTCAAATAGCTACTGTGCTGCTACTAAACATGAACTGTTAAGAGAAGCATAAAGGAATGAAAGTTATTATGGCTGTTGAGTGCCTGCTGAGGCCAAGGTATCCTGAAGGGTGCCTGAGTACATTCCTCATCTACGTAAATAAAATGTTTGTGAGTCACTGAATAACACATAAACGGCATTTCACCAAATGTCTGGAACATCAGATGTATGGCTTAAAGTATACGCTGCATGGTGTGAAGTTCACTGGGAGTGGGGGACCCTGAGGGGCAGGTATGGGGGCAACCTGGGAGGGACACTGTGCAAATTACACAAAGAACAAATTCAGAGAGCTCAAAAATCCAAAGCCAAACTGCAGAAAGCCCATGCAATGGACTCCTCATAGGGAGCCCTGTGCCTCCTGCTTTAGGGCCAGTGGTAGCAAGGATTAGTTTAACAGTCTTGCAGAGTATCACTGATCTTAGAATGCGCTCCATGTGTTTGTCGGTCCTGGTCCCCGCTCCATCCATAGCACCTAGAGCAGAGTCTGGCACAGAACAAGAGCTCACTCAGGGCTTCTTGGATGAATGACTGACTCTTCAGAATCTTTTGTTTGAGACGGAGTTTTGCTCTTTCGCTTGGGCTGGAGTGCAATGGTGCAATCTCAGCTCACTGCAACGTCCGCCTTCCGGGTTCAGGTGATTCTCCTGCCTCCGCCTCCCGAGTAGCTGGGATTACAGGCGCCCACCACCACCCCCAGCTAATTTTTGTAATTTTAGTAGAAACGGGGTTTCACCATGTTGGCCAGGCTAGTCTCGAACTCCTGACCTCGTTATCCACTTGCCTCATCCTCCCAAAGTGCTGGGATTACAGGCATGAGCCACCACGCCCAGCCGACGTTTCAGGATCTATTAAACTTTTTTTTTCTTTTTTTTCCCAGGTAGATAAGAGTCTTGCTCTGTCACCCAGGCTGGAGTGCAGTGACTCAATCATAGCTCACTGCAGCCTTGAACTCCTCGACTCAAGGGATCCTCTTGCCTTAGTCTCAGAAGTAACTGGGACAACAGGCTTGCGCCACCATGCCCGGCTAATTTTTAAATTTTTTGTAGAGATGGAGGTCTCATTATGTTGCCCAGGCTGGTCTTGAACTCCTGGCCTCAAGCTATCGCCCTGTCTCAGCCTCCGAAAGTGCTGGTATTACAAGGGTGAGCTACCACTTCAAGCCTCACTTTTCACCAATTTTCAGCAGTGTGTCAGACAGCATCAAGTCAATGTACCATTATTTACTTAAATATTCATCCATTATAGGGCATTTGATATCTAACAACCATGGACCTTAAGATTTTTTCCTATGTAGGCTCAGCTCTTAGATGCAATTACTATGGAGACGGGTATGATCACATGGGGTGGGAGCATTAACCGCACAACATTTATGAGGGATAATTAAAGCGTTAAATGCATATACTTTTGGACCTAGCAGTCCCAGTACTAGGAATTTATGCAAAAAGTGAGGTGCAAACAAGGTTATTCACCACAGCATGATGTAAGTAACTAAAGGTTAGAAGGTATTTCAATGGGGGAATGGTGAACTAAACGACAAAACCCCGTAAAGGACGTCCACAGATCAGCGTAAAGACGGAGGCCCCGGGTGTTGGAACGGAAGTAACTCCCAGACATGCCTCAAAGGAAACACGGCAAGGTGAGAAAGGGGGGCGAGGTGTAGACAACGAACACGCAAGAAGTGCTTGTCCTTGCCCAAAATACCTCGAAAAGAAGAAACCGGGAGCTGCTGCCCTCGGCTGCCTCCGGAATGCCCTGGGCACCGCGGGTCTGGGAGGCCTCTGCAAGGGGCGCGCCGAGTCCAAGGGCTCACCGCGGACCCCGCGGCTGCCTCTCGGTCCCGCACTGACATCGTCCCTGCCGCCAAGCACCAGCCGACAGCTCCAGGCCTGGAACGGCCCCACGCCTCCCCCGGCCTCGGCCCGTTCAGCTACCCGGCCCCACACCCGGACGGCTGCCACGGCGCGCCAAACCCAGAACGCCATGTTCCCCGCAGCCTGAGGAGTCCTCCGGACTCGCCCCGCCTCCGCGTCCCGGCCCCGCCTCCGCGTCCCGGCCCCGCCTCCGCGTCCCGGCCCCGCCTCCAACTCCCGGCCCCGCCTCCAACTCCCGGCCCCGCCTCCAACTCCCGGCCCCGCCTCCAACTCCCGGCCCCGCCTCCGTGTCCACGCCTCCGGCGCGACCGGGTAGACGCTGAGGCCGAGTAGAGGAAGTTCCCTAGTCTGGTGTCTGACCTCTCGCCCAGGAGGTCAAACCTGGAGCCAGCATTTCTGTACCCTGCGCTCACACCTTTTTCAACCCGGATGGCGGTGACAGTTAATACTTTCTGGGCGCTTTTACTATGGTCAGGCATTATATTTACACCTAGTCCTCGCAAGACCCTACTGGGAAGGTCATTTGAGAGGAGCAATTCCGGGTCACAAAGGCTAACACCACAAAGCTAGTCCATGGCCGGTTCGACCACAGGCACCCATACTTTTTAAGCCTCAATGGCACAACCAGGTGCGCGGGAAGCGGGCTGCAAACGCCGAGAGTTTTGTCCCGAGCGCAGACATGCGCGGTTACCGGGCAACCAGCGGGCCCCGCCCCCCGGCCGGCTACGGCGCTCCCAGCCTGCCCCGCGCCGCGCGGCGCCGGAAGTGAGTGAGCATTTCCGGCAGACATCCCCGCGGGGCTGACATCCCGGTTCTTCGTCTGTGCCGGGGGTCTTCCTGCTGTCATGAAGGACGTACCGGGCTTCCTACAGCAGAGCCAGAGCTCCGGGCCCGGACAGCCCGCTGTGTGGCACCGTCTGGAGGAACTCTACACGAAGAAGTAAGCTCCGAGCAGACAGACGGGCCCTGGGCCCCGGCGATAGAGGGAGACGGAGGGGGCGGGCGGGCGGAGAAGCGGGCCCTTGATGGGCTGAGGGTGCCCAGACCCAAGTTGCGGGGAAACGGGGACGTGTAGCGACTGGCTGTGCCAGCAGGGTTTGCTGAGGAACCCCGAGTGGCAGGGTCGAGGAGTAAGAAGGATGACAGACCACGAGGGCCAAGAGCTGTAGCCAGGATGTTTGGGTCTGAGATTCAGCGCTTCCCTAACGAGGGACTGTGACTGAGGCTTCTGAACTCGTCTACCTCGGGTCTTACTAAGACGGTTCAGGGGAAGCCTTTGCTTTTAGCTCTGTATTCCAGCGAAACAAGCAAACACACTTTCAGAACCAGATTGCCACCCACTTTGAGAAACAGATCTTGGTGATTCGCGCTTAGCCTTGTCATGGTGTAACTGTATCCACAGTTATCTTTCTCATGGTCTGGAGTTGATAAACCAGAGGCTAGTGCAGCTTTGCTCTCTTCCCTATTCATTCTGCAACTGGTTGCACCCCGTCCCATTGTCTTTACCTTCCATTGTATTTCTCGCTGGGCTGTGTGCCCCTAGAAAGATCTTAAAGTTTAAGTTTGTTTAGAAACAGGATGAATTGCAGAGCCATTAAATTGTTGCTAAGCACTAATCTCCTTTTAAAATGATAGGATAAATTGCTGGCATTGGGCTGGAGCTATTCCATAGAAAATACATCTCCTGTAGTAACCTCCCTGTTAACCCTAGCATTTAATATAATACCTTTCACATAGATGTTCCATACATGTTTTGATGATGTTTAGCATTCAGCAGCCTTCTGCTATTAGCAGTTTTTGAGAGCAAATTAATGTTTGGCAAATAATGGTTTGTGTTGGATAGCACTTGGTAATTTTCAAAGCATTTCATATGCGTTATTAAATATTAGCCTTTAGGTTTTGGATGAAGCGCTATGTCACTGTCCTGGAGGTTTTATATATTAGCTTATTTAATCCTTTATTCATCCTTTTCACAGAGGAGGAAACTGAAGCTCATTTTAATTGTCTTCCCTGAGATACTAGCTAATAGGTAGAAGAGCCAGAATCTCAAGGTACATATGTATGATTTCAAAGTTCTCGTTTCCAATCAAACCTCACAGTAACCCTCTGAGGTAATCTAGAATAATGTTCTCCATTTCATACCTGGGAAAACTGAGTCTTAGAGAGAAGTTAAGTGATCTTAAAGTGACATAGCCATTCAACAGCAGAGCCAGGAAAAGAACTCAGGTTTATTGCATCTGCTTTAGCATTCTTTCTACTACACAGTAGAGACTGGTTAGTATGGATTTAGCATCTCTTACCAGAAATGCACTGGGGCGGCGGGGCACGGTGGCTCATGCCTGTAATCTCAGCTACTCGGGAGGCTGAGGCAGGAGAATCACTTGAACCTGGGAGGCAGAGGTTGCAGTGAGCCAAGATGGTGCCACCGCACTACAGCCTGGGCAACAGAGTAAGACTCTGTCTCAAAAAAAGAAAAAAAAAAAGGAAAGAAAGAAGAAGAAAGAAATGCATTGGGGCAAAAGTTTTTTGGATTTAGTATTTTTTCGGATTTTGAAATATTTTCGATATGTGCTTACCCATTCAGTATCCATGAATCAAAAATCTGAAATCTGAGATGCTCCAATGGTCGTTTCCTTTGAGCCTTACGTTGGTGCTCAGAAAGTTTTGGATTTTGGAGCATTTTGAATTTTGGAGTTTTGGATTAGAGATACCCAACCTATATTTGTGACTTGATAGGATCATCAAGGCTGAAGGTGTCTGTGACTGGATATTAGGTTAGAGGTCTTAAGGGCTGTATGTTTTTCAGGTTGTGGCATCAGCTGACACTTCAGGTGCTTGATTTTGTGCAGGATCCGTGCTTTGCCCAAGGAGATGGTCTCATTAAGGTAAATAATTTGCGATACTAGGTCAGATTATATGAATGTACTCAAGGACTTTTTAAAATAAGATGGGCTTTTTGCTAATAATAATAATAATAAGCTACAATTCTTCAGAAGTCCCTTTATGTCAGGTACTGGTCTGAGTGCTTCACACGTCCTTCCTAATGACGCTGCTCAGTAGATACTACTTTCATCTCACTTTTTTGATGTAGAAGCAAACGTAAGACTTTAAGTAACTTACTATAGGTCACTGCTAATAAGTGGCAGAAGAGGATTCAAACACTAACATTCTGGCTTTTTCTAAAATTCTGGCATAAAGTACTATCTTAAAACATGCCTGAGTATCTTAGTTCATAGGCTTCTTTTTAGTACTCTATTTTTAGAAAACTGTTATTAGATACAAAGTTCAAACCCAGTTAGAGGGTGGAGTAAGGTGTGAGGAAGATTACTATCTGTGGGAATCTTAGATAACTTCCATCACTCCCCTTCTTTAAGCCACACTGACTGCTTGCCCAGACACTTCTGTCCTGGGTAGTGTGGAAGATAAAGCACCTTTTGTACTTCGGTTGAGGGTAGGTGGGTTGGAGGGAGAGTTCTGTGTAGTGTCATGCTGCCTCTGTAATAGAGGACTTTTAGAATTTTTTCAACAGTTTAAAAAAACGCAGTTTCTTTCCTAGCCTTCCCCAGATCCCCTGACACATCCCCACAAATTTGCTCACTGGTAGCCTCCTCTTTGAAGTTTTTCCTGACATCTTACTCTCATTCTGAATGAATCAGAGATTCACACCAGCATTGTAACTGATAGCTTATAATTACAGCTTGAGTCATTTCTCCGGAATACATTACTTTTATATGCTCACAACAGAGCTTACCACCGTACTACCCCACCACCTGGGCTTGTAAGATTTTCTTGTGGTTTATAGCCATCAATTTGACATTTTACTATTCAGAGGAACTTAAAATCATCTGTAAGCCTGGAGATTTTGCTCAACATTCAGTCTTCTGGATTATGTGGGAAAATGATAAATGAGACCTGCCTTTTTTTTTTTTTCTTTTTGAGACGGAGTTTCGCTCCTGTTGCCCGGGCTGGAGTGCAATGGTGCGATCTTGGCTCACTGCAACTTCCACCTCCCGAGTTCAAGCGATTCTTCTGCCTCAGCCTCCCAAGTAGCTGGGATTACAGGTGCCCACCACCACAGCTGGCTAATTTTTGTATTTCTTAGTAGAAATCGGGTTTCACCAGTGTTGGCCAGGCTGGTCTCAAACTCCCGACCTCAGGTGATCTGCCTGCCTTGGCCTCCCAAACTGCTGGGATTGTAGGCAGGAGCCACCGTGCCTGGCCTGAGACCTGTCTTAATACTTGTTCCCTGAGGTTCTAAATCATCAGGATAGATGATTCCTAATTGTTTATCTCTATCCTTTGGCTTCTTATCTTTAAATCACTTTTCTACACGTGGCAAAATATGGCCGCAACCTCATGGTAAGGTGATGTTTATTTAAGTTGGCAGATCTGAGTTTACTTTTCCCATGGACAGAATAAACATTTAAAAATTGTTGGGATCCAGTCGGCATAAGTGTAAATGGATAGTATTTATGAATTTCTAGTATTTGTGAATTTGTAGTCACCAGAAGTAATTTTGACTTTCTGGACTTAGTGGGCTTCTTTTTTAAGGTACTTTTTTTGATCAATAGATGTCAGGAAAGTTCAAACATTTCCCTCTAATAAGGAAAATATCTTTGAAATAGTCTCTTGTAGCAAAAATGCCATTTTAAAAATTTATTATTATTTTTTGAGACAGAGTTTCGTTCTTGTTGCCCAGGCTGGAGTGCAGTGGCACAGTCTTGGCTCACTACATCCTCCGCCTCCCTGGTTCAAGCGATTCTCCTGCCTCAGCCTCCAGAGTAGCTGGGATTACCAGCTCCCGCCACCACGCCTGGCTAATTTTTGTATTTTTAGTAGAGACAGGGTTTCACCATGTTGGCCAGACTGGTCTCAAACGCCTAACCTCAGGTGATCCACCCACCTCAGCCTCCCAAAGTGCTGGGATTACAGGTGTGAACCACCACCTGGCCACCATTTTATTTATTTTGGGGGGCAAGGGGACGGAGTCTTGCCCTGTCACCCAGGCTGGAGTGCAATGGTAGAACTTAGCTCACTGCAACCTCCGTCTCCCCAGTTCCAGCCATTCTCATGCTTCAGCTTCCCAAGTAGCTGGGATTACAAGCATGTGCCACCACACCTGGCTAATTTTTGTAGTTTTAGTAGAGATGGTGTTTCACCATGTTGGCCAGGCTGGTCTTGAACTCCTGTCCTCAAGTGATCCACCTGCCTCGGCCTCCCAAAGTGCCGCATTACCGATGTGAGCCACAGCATCGGGACAAAAATGCCATTTTATTTAGTTGGCTGTTTCTTGTGTGCCTGATTCAAATATGTAATTGCTACAGGGGCGTTTTCATCCTTCTACCTTCATATCCCAGAGGAACCTCAGGCTCTCCTAATCCCAAGTTAAGGTCATTTGGAGGTTCCCTCTCCTACTGTGCCCACACTAGGCACTCTTTTGGCCCAGTTACCCAGGCCATAAGCTCAGGGGTTATTGTCAGCTCTCCTTCTCTGTGACCAGCCCACATCTGAGTGAGTCTGCTTCAAGTTACCCCTAAATCTCTCTCAGAGTATTCGTCCATCCTCATTACTGTTGCTCCTTCACGCTCCTGTCTTGGCCACTACTAGCCTCTGACTGTTCTCTCTGTCTCTTTCACCTGCTGTCCTCTCTGCCCCTGGCATGTTTCTAAAATAGAAATGATCATGTGGGTCCTCTGGTTCAGCTTTGCACTCTGGACAGAGACCAATCTTCAGTGCTTCCTAGTCTGTGTCCCTCAGAACTACTCCTGAAACATAATGTATTTTTTTCTTCAGTGCTTTTGCACATGTTTGTTACTGTCTGGAATGATCTTCTCTCAGCTTCTTCCTCTCCCACACCACGTGGCCACCTCTCTAACTGTGCTCATTTTCCGGAAACTCAGTATTGCCACTTCTGCAGTAATGGTCTTTGAAGCTTCTCCCTTTGGCTGATGCACGTCTGTGCTTTTTCTTTCTTTCTTTTTGCACTTAAACTCACTGTATTGTCATTTATTTGTTTAAAGACTGTCTTCAGTAGACCAGGAGCTCCTTGAAGACCCATCATTTGTCTTACACGTTCTGTGCTGTACTACCTAGCATGGAGTCTGAGGAAGTGCTCAAGTGTGCTGAGTGGCTAAGAAATTTCAAAATGGCGCACAATTAGCTTTAACCTTCTAAAATCTGAAGGAACTCCATTCCGTTTGATTAGCGAGCCTTTCTTTTTTGTTTCAAATTTTATTTCATTAATAGGTGAACAAAATGTGTATTTCAAATCTAATTGAAATTTATCTGAAATATGTTTACGCAGAAGATAGATATAAGATTTCAAGTAACTTATTGTACAGGCCATTGTCCGTTTTAAAATATTTTCTTCCAAAAAAAATGCATTGAAAGTCAAAAAACTTCTTTTATACTCCATAAAAGTGAGGTGCAAACTTCTGATATAAGGTTATTTCACTGTCAACTCTGATAAAGATGGGAGGCACAAGGGTTCACAGTTCAGGTAAGTAATGCAAACGAAACGCTTCTGTTTTCCTTTGATACAAATTAGAAGCCTCCATTCAGGTCTCTTAATGAAGGCTACTACGTACTTCAGGTCTCTTAATGGAGGCTTTTGCATACCAAGTAGTACCACATACTTGGTGCTGATACTACATTATGTCTTTTTCTTTTTCTTTTTTTTTTTTTTGAGATGGAGTTTCGCTCTTGTTGCCCAGGGTGGAATGCAATGGTGCAATCTCAGCTCACAGCAACCTCCGCCTCCCAGGTTCAAGCGATTCTTCTGCCTCAGCCTCCCAAAGGCACGTGCCACCACACCCAGCTAATTTTTGTATTTTTAGTAGAGACGGTGTTTCACCATTTTGGCCAGGATGGTTTCAATCTCTTGACCTCGTAATCCGCCCGCCTTGGCCTCCCAAAGTGCTGGGATTACAGGCGTGGGCCACTGTGCCCGGCTTGTTACGTCTTTTTCTTTCCTTTCCCTTTTTTTCTTCCCTCTCCTTGTTGAAGACTTTGGTCACTGCCTCCTGTTTTTCCTGTTTTTTTGTGTCCTTGTTTTTAGTTGAGGTATCGTTTATGCTGCACACAACGTTACTGACTTCATGTGATGGGAAATGTACAAGACAGAGGCTGCCATCTCCCGTTTGAGCTGGGCCCAGACTCTGCCTTTATATTAGACATCACGATTCCATTCTCTAGAGTACATTTTATTTTTCTCAAGAAATGCATTAAGTCCAACTGCTGAACATAGGTCTTGAACCTCTAGCTGTAGGATTTTCAACAGACTTACTTATGGGGTTTCACCTTCCTTCCACAATGGTCTTCTTATTACTTCAACAAACAGGATAGATACAAATAAACCTGTCCTGGTCGGCTGGAGACCACACAGCGGCACAAGCCGTCTTCACAAGCATCCAAATACCAACAGCCCAGAGGCCACAGGAAGAAAACTGGGGGAGCATTTCAGTCTGATGTCTATTTAACTTACAATACCTGGAAGAAAGAATATAGGAATTTGTCTGGAGGTTCTTATCGGTCCATACCCTAATTCCCAAAGCTAGAAGAAACCTAATGTTCCTTAATAATCTGTTGATCATTTACGTGAATGTAAATAAGCCCTAATATGGTCTCCTGTCATTCTGCAAACATGCATTGCTTACTGTGTGATGGGCATTGTGGTTTGCACACTCCCAACTTGATAGCATTGATGCAGCTTCTGTACCAAAAATAGTATCTGGGGTCTTCATTTTGCAGAATACAAGACATCCTGTAATTTCTCTCCGTGTTTTGGTTTCACAGCTTTATGAAAACTTTATCAGTGAATTTGAACACAGGTAAAACCCTTTCATCCCTTTTTTACTTTGCAAATGAGTACTTTGATACTCATTGGTACTCAAAGACTGGTGGTTTTCATTTCAGGGTGAATCCTTTGTCCCTGGTAGAAATCATTCTTCATGTAGTTAGACAGATGACTGGTAAGTCTTACTTTGTTTTATAAAGGAGCAGATCCAAGTGGTAGTTAAAATTATCTTGAAATATAAGTTAACTGAACTTTTGTGCTTTCTGTATCCAATATTGTATTTTTATTCTACTTTATGGTCAAAACCTAAAGATTATCCTACCTAAAGATGTCTTGGTTAGTAGAAACCAGTCTTTTGATGGTCCTTCTGACTGTTCTTTCTTTTCCAGATCCTAATGTGGCTCTTACTTTCCTGGAAAAGACTCGTGAGAAGGTAAATGTGAGATGTGAGCAATACCTTTTAGGGTATGGATGACTTACAGTTTGTGTCCATGCTCACCGTCCAGACCTTGAGAGACCACACGGTCTCTAGTCATCAAGGTTGCGTTAATGTGCAAGTAGCTGGCTTCCTTTGTTAGTCAGCTGCCCACGTTCTGAGGTTTCTTGTTTTTGTTTTTGATGTCTTAGGTGAAAAGTAGTGATGAGGCAGTGATCCTATGTAAAACAGCAATTGGAGCTCTAAAATTAAACATCGGGGACCTACAGGTTACAAAGGTGAGCTCACCATATACAGATTTCTCTTTGGATTAAAATTATTTAAATCTGTAGGGAAAAAAAAACCTATTTTTGTTCTTTACTATTTATTTTAAAACATTTTTAAATTAGAGAAAAGTTGCAAAAATAACACAAAGAACTCCTATACCTCAACCCAAATTCCCCATTGCAAATCTTTTTTTTTTTTTTTTTTTTTTTTTTTGAGATGGAGTCTCGCTCTGTTACCCAGGCTGGAGTGCAATGGTACGATCTCAGCTCATTGCAACCTCCGCCTCCTGGGTTCAAGCGATTCTCCTGCCTCAGCCTCCTGAGTAGCTGGGATTACAGGCTCCTGCCACCACATCCGGCTAATTTTCTTGTATTTTTAGTAGAGACAGGGTTTCACCATGTTGACCAGGCTGGTCTCGAACTCCTGACCTCAAGTGATCCCTCTGTTCTCAGCCTCCCAAAGTGCTGGGATTACAGCCGTGAGCCACTGCGCCCAGCCCCCCATTGCTAACCTTTTACTACTTTTGCCTTTGTGTGTGTCTGTAGCTTTTTTCCAAAACCACTTAAGAGTAAGTTGCTGATACAATGCCTGCTGCCCTTAAACAAAAGAGCAGTCCCGTGTGACCACAGCACATCCGTCTAATAATGACTCCAACGGCCTCAGTCAGCCCAAAGCACATTGGTTCTCCCTGACCAAGGTCAGCCTACACACCACTGGCACGTCATGTGCTGTTCCTCCACCTTCCTTCTGCCTCCTAAATGTTGCTGAAGTATCCTGTATATTTTTATGTCTTTCTTATGTTCAATTATGTTTTCGTGCAGTTTGGGAGACAGGTATGGATGTGAGTGGCAGTGAAACCGACGTGGTGGGTCCACCTTGTTTAACCAGAGCCTGTGTGTGTTTGTGTTTGTTTGCTAACCATAATGTTAAAGAAAATATTGGGGTTAGGTTAAAAGTGTTCCTGTCCTCATTGCCCTGAAAAGATACTTTTTATTGTTTATTGTTTCTCAGTCTTCACCCATGTGCATACTTAGTGCATTTTATTTTGAAGTATTTTAAGACACGCTGGAAGCTGTAAGTCACAGTCCACAATGCTGTAATAGGCGTCCATGTGCCCCAGCCAGCTCAGGAAGGAACGAAGCCACAGTCAGGGCCCCACTACCCTTCAGACCACTCTTCTCCCCCAGCCAGGCTCCCTCTCATGCCCATGCATTTCCTTGTGCTTCATTAAATGGGGGTGTGTAACTCAAGTGTTTTAACATTGGCTCAGTCCTGGGTTCCAGAGTCCTGTGGGTATGTGTAGCCAGTGTCCAGAGTCCTGTGGGTATGTGTAGCCAGTGTCCAGAGTCCTGTGGGTATGTGTAGCCAGTGTGCGTGTACTCCTGTACGGAATTTCGCTGTGTAAGTGTTCCACAACATACATATCCTGTCTCCTGTTGAAGAGGTTTAGGGCCGGGTGTGGTGGTCACACCTGTAATCCCAGCACTCTGGGAGACTGAGGCAGGTGGATCATGAGGTCAGGAGTTCAAGGCCAGCCCAGCCAAGATGGTAAAACCCCGTCTCTACTAAAAACACAAAAATTAACCAGGCGTGGTGGCGGGCGCCTGTAATCCCAGCCTCTTGGGAGGCTGAGGTTGCAGTGAGCCAAGATTGTACCACTGCACTCCAGCTTGGGCAACAGAGCAAGACTCCATCTCAGAAAAAAAAAAAGAGAGAGAGAGAGATTTAGGTTGTTTTTTTCACTATCACAAACAATACTGCTATAAGTGTTTCTGTGCGTGATCCCTTGTGTACGTGAGCAGAATCTCACCAGGATATATGCCTGGAGACTATGGATACAAACTGTATGCATCTCTGCCTTTCCCAGATATACGCTCCCTCAGCGCCGTACGAGCACTCTGGAAGCTCCATATCTTCAACACCTGATAGTTTCAGGCTCTAACCCTTGCTGATCTAATAGAAGTGAAATTATATCTTGTTGGGGGTTTAATTTGCATTTCACAATTACTAGTGGTTTATTGGCCATTCTGTTTGTGTCTCCAGATCTGTCAATTGCCTGTTAATGTCTTTTGCCCATTTTTGTACTGTGTTGCTGTCTCCTGACTGATTTGTAAGCGTTTTTATATTTCCTTGGTCATAATTGCTGGTGGGTTATACATGTTGTAAATATTGCTTCCCAGTCTATAGCTTGTCTTTGTACTTTTTTCTGTGTTTTGGATTAAGTTTTCCATGTTAATGTAGTCACATTCATCAGTCTTTGCCTTTGTAGTTTGCGCTTTTCATCTCACAACATATTACTTTAAAAATCTTCACCAAGCACAGTGGCTTGAACCTGTAATCCCAGCTACTGCGGAGACTGAGGTGGGAGGATCGCTTGAGGCCAGGAGTTCAAGACCACCCTAGGCAACAGAGTGAGACCCTGTCCCTAAAAAAATGAAATAAATAAACTTTTAACTTAAAAAGAGAGATGATTTTGCTTTCCATATGTAGGAAACAATTGAAGATGTTGAAGAAATGCTCAACAACCTTCCTGGTGTGACGTCGGTTCACAGTCGTTTCTATGATCTCTCCAGTAAATACTATCAAACAGTCGGAAACCACGCGTCCTACTACAAAGATGCTCTGCGGTTTTTGGGCTGTGTTGACATCAAGGATCTACCAGGTAACCTAGGCCATTAAAGTCCATGTCACACAGGAGCGTATTCTCCGAACTTAGCATCTGTGAGGCGCTTGAGATGACAGTTCTCAGAAATTACTAAGCGGGGCTGGGCGTGGTGGCTCGCACCTGTAATCCCAGCAGTTTTGGGAAGCTGAAGCAGGCGGATCATCTGACGTCAGGAGTTTAAGACCAGCCTGGCCAACGTGGTGAAACCCTGTCTCTACTGAAAATACTAGCCAGGTGTTATGGTGGGTGCCTGTAATCCCGGTTACTTGGGAGGCTGAGACAGGAGAATCTCTTGAATTCGGGAGGTGGAGGTTGCAGTGAGCCAAGATTGCACCACTGCACCCCAGCCTGGGTGACTGAGTGAGACCCCATCTCACCAAAAAAAAAAAGAAATTACTCAGATGGATTCATCCTGTTTTGAAGAAAAAATGGGAAGATTTGTATAAACTTTAGTTTCTACATTGTATTTGTCTCCAGCATTTAATTTACATGAAAATGAGGCTTTCCTCCTAGCTTCTTTACTGTTCCTTCTCCAGTTCCTTATTGTTACCTAAGTCACAGGTTTTTGTAGGAAGTCCCATGACGTAAATACCTGCTGAACCCACCCCGCGCGCCCTTCTGCTGCAGAATAAAGGATGCTTGGAGTCCCTGTAGCTGAGACCCTTGGAATCCCTGTAGCTGCGACCCCTGGAATCCGTGTAGCTGAGACCCCTGGAATCCCTGTAGCTGAGACCCCTGGAATCCATGTAGCTGAGACCCTTGGAATCCCTGTAGCTGAGACCCCTGGAATCCATGTAGCTGAGACCTTTGGAATCCCTGTAGCTGAGACCCTTGGAATCCATGTAGCTGAGACACTTGGAATCCGTGTAGCTGAGACCCCTGGAATCCGTGTAGCTGAGACCCTTGGAATCCCTGTAGCTGAGACACTTGGAATCCCTGTAGCTGAGACCCTTGGAATCCCTGTAGCTGAGACCCTTGGAATCCATGTAGCTGAGACACTTGGAATCCCTGTAGCTGAGACCCTTGGAATCCGTGTAGCTGAGACACTTGGAATCCCTGTAGCTGAGACCCTTGGAATCCTTGTAGCTGAGACCCTTGGAATCCGTGTAGCTGAGACACTTGGAATCCCTGTAGCTGAGACCCTTGTTTTGAAAACTGCAATTCCAGACCCATGGGGACAAATTATTAAATCAACCCAGTACTTCAGAAGAGGTGACTAATGTCAGGGCTTTGTAATACAACCATTTCAAACAATGTTTTTTTACTTTTTTGTTATATGAGATTTTTAAAGCTAAACAGGACTGATTATTGTGACTGGATTGTAAATGGGCCTGTGTTGCTACCGTAGTGTCTGAGCAGCAGGAGAGAGCCTTCACGCTGGGGCTAGCAGGGCTTCTCGGCGAGGGAGTGTTTAACTTTGGAGAACTCGTAAGTTGACCCTGGGCTCAGCTTCCTTAACGAAAGGGAGACTGAAGTGTTGCCAGCTGACCGTCTCCATCCCCACAGCTCACGCACCCCGTGCTGACCGTCTCCATCCCCACAGCTCATGCACCCCGTGCTGACCGTCTCCATCGCCACAGCTCATGCACCCCGTGCTGACCGTCTCCATCCCCACAGCTCATGCACCCCGTGCTGACCGTCTCCATCCCCACAGCTCATGCACCCCGTGCTGACCGTCTCCATCCCCACAGCTCATGCACCTTGTGCTGACCGTCTCCATCCCCACAGCTCATGCACCCCGTGCTGGAGTCCCTGCGGAACACTGACCGGCAGTGGCTGATTGACACCCTCTATGCCTTCAACAGTGGCAACGTAGAGAGGTTCCAGACTCTGAAGACTGCCTGGGGCCAGCAGGTATGGCTCCGACGATGCCCCAGCCCTTGTTCCCCTGTGTATCTACTCACTCATACAACCAATGTTCATTGAGCGTCTTCCCTAGGCACACAGGAAGGAACTGGGCACAGAGGAGACCGAGATAGGTTAGTCCTTGCTCTCATAGAGCAGAGAGTTAAGTGGTTGGTTAGAGTGAGGGTGTTCTGAGAAAACAATCGAATGTGGGCCCTGCATCTGTGCTGGGTGGAGAGGGTCTCACAGAAGGCGTAGAAGCCATAGTGACCTAAGGTCTGTGTGGCCTTAGGAATGAGTGAAGAGTGTGGGAACAGTGCACTCAACGGAGGAAAAGGAAAATGTTAGTATCTTTGCTGAACTGAAAGACGAATGTGTGAGGCCAACATGAGTGGGTGGGAGAGAACGTGGAATGAAGGAGGAACAAGTGCCTGGTGCAGAGACGGAGAGGGGTGGGTACAGGGGGAGAGTGATGGGTGCAGGGAGGGGAAAAGGGGTGGGTGCAGGGAGGGGAGAGCAGTGGGTGCAGAGAGGGGAAAAGGGGTGGGTGGAGGGAGGAGGAGAGCAGTGGGTGCAGGGATGGGGAGAGCGGTGGGTGCAGGGAGGGGAAGAGGTGGGTGCAGGGGGAGAGCAGTGGGTGCAGGGATGGGGAGAGCAGTGGGTGCAGGGATGGGGAGAGCAGTGGGCGCAGGAGGAGAGGTCTGTGCAGGGAGAACAGCCAGTTCACCCCAGCCAAGGGGAGGGGGGCACTGGGTGAAGGTGCCTCTGGAAGGTGGGAGTTGGGAAAAGGTGCTTAACAAGGACTTGAGCTTTAATGGTGAAGTATGTTCTTTTTTAATGAGATTATTAGAAGTAAATATTAATAAAATGTTAACTGTGGTAGGAATTATGGTTATTTTTGTATTTTTCTGAAACTTTCAGTTTTCTCAGTTTAACATAAACTTGTAAAATTCCTGCATAGTGGAGCAGGGTGGATATAGACGAGGTCACTGTGAAGAGGCAGAAAGCACAGATGCAGCCAGACCTAACTGTGGTCTGGTTATGCATTGATGTCTCAAAAAAATGTGCCACTCAGAAAGGAAGATGGCTAGTTACAGCAATTTAAAGGGAAAAAATTTGTAGATATATGTTGGCAGCATCTGTTCAGGCAGCAAAGCCTGTCTGGACAGGGAGTGCCCTTTCTACAGAGCTTGACCTGTCCAGTGCTTGAGGAAGAAGTGTCCTCAGCGGGGCTGCCTGTGTCAGGATATGAGTTGCTATTTGAATTAAAAAAACAAGTCTCCTTGGTTTAAGTAACGTTTTGATCTATAAGAAGAGATGATGCACGTCTTGCAGAAGAGTGTATTCTAGTTCTCATGACAATGATATTTTTCATTATAAATTAATAACTTGCTCTTTTGATTCAGAACAAGTCTGTAGAAACTAAGGAAACTTTTCCTGAGAGGGACTCCCCTGGCACTGAGCAGGCAGCGGCCCCTGAGGGAAGCCTCCTGGGCTGTTGGGTGTGTCCTTCCCGACAGCACCTTGACCAGGAGAGTCTTCTCGAAATGCCGGTACCCTGTGGCCTTGCCTGATGGTGTTTGTAGCATTAATACAGATCTTACCTTGTAAATTCCTTGCCTTGACAAAGTGTCCCAGTTAGATTTCCTAAGAAGAATGAAGAAGATGTGGATGAGCTTCAGCAGTCCGCAGTGTGAGATGTTTGGATCTGCTTAGCTGCTTTTTGTTCAGTCTACTGTTAGAGAGCGAATTCCAGAGCCCCAGTTAGGTAACTGATAAGCACAGACATGGAAGACGTTGTTCTGTCTTTCTGTACTTTACAGCCTGATTTAGCAGCCAACGAAGCCCAGCTTCTGAGGAAGATTCAGTTGTTGTGCCTCATGGAGGTAAGCAGACCCCGGGAGCCACTTTGTCTGTGGTGTCAGATTTTGGTCAGGTGGGGGCGCTGCACTCTCCAAGCCTGTCCTGAGCAGTTTGAGCTTTCAGTGCTGCTGCTTCTGCTGTGCGTCACTCTCTTCACCAGCTTCCTTTTCCTTTGCCACCACTTGCTTTTTTAAGTTTATATTTGGGTCTTAGCTCAGACGACACCCTCCCACCCCACTGCCACCCCGCTGAGGCCTTCCCGGACCATCTGAACTGAGATGAAGTAGCTGCCCCTCTCACCGTGATGCAGTTGCCTCCTCGTTGCATGTCGCTTCCTGTTGACACACACGTCTGTCTTTCCCCACTAGAACCTAAGCTTCTTGAGGAAGTGGCCCTTACATTTCTGGTTTGCTGTGGTCAACCCTGTGGTTTGAGGCCAAATTGTGGCCTCAAGTACTTGTTCAGGGATTGAATAATGGCTACTGTCAAAAATTCCTATAAGGCATTTTGCTGTTATCCTTCTTATCTAAGCATTGAAAGCTTGTTCTTAACAAGATGTAAGTCTAATATTAGGGAACTTTTTAGTGTATGGGGTACTAATAAGACGTCTATTTTAAGAGCCAATGTTGACAAAACATTCTTATCAGTTCTCTATTTTTATTTGGAAAAATAGTTTTAAATAGTTAATAAAATTTTTTCCAGATGACTTTCACACGACCTGCCAATCACAGACAACTTACTTTTGAAGAAATTGCCAAAAGTGCTAAAATCACAGTGAATGAGGTATGGTCCCTAGGCTCAGGGTGTTAGAGCAGCAGAGCTGCCACATGGAGGAGTCAAGGCTCTTGTGTGAGCGCTGTGCTCCCTGGACAGTAAAAGACGACGGGAGAAGCCATCTGGGTCCCTGGGGGTGTGTCAGGCTCCCCCGTCTCACACAAGCCTCCGTCTCTGCGCAGGTGGAGCTCCTGGTGATGAAGGCCCTTTCGGTGGGGCTGGTGAAAGGCAGCATAGACGAGGTGGACAGACGCGTCCACATGACCTGGGTGCAGCCCCGAGTGCTGGATTTGCAGCAGGTGTTGTGTTTGAAAACCATTATTCACCTCTGTGGGTTTTGGGGGGTTGTATCTATACTGTCTTAGTTTCATTTGGATGGGAGCCATTTGGGAAGAAAGCATTATCAGACGAGGTTTTGGAGAATGAATTACTGCTGTTGGGTTTTTCTAAGAGCTTAATTTATTGCAAGCCTGGGATTTGAAGCCTGCATTTAAAAGCTTATTACTACAATAGTGCTAGTTGTGCTGATGGTGCTTTTTAATCTTAAGATAGGTACTCCGATCAAATACGTTCCTGGTTCTGTGATTTGAGCTCACATCCATCTTACATTTGCTGGAAATGTAATCCTGTGGATTTCCTCTAGTCTTGTCTGCTTTCTTTCATGCAAGTTTTTTCTAATGTCCTTGTGATAAGAATTAACCCGGGAAGTCCTGTCACACTCCCCCAGCTCAGAGGTCCTTTTTATTAGAGCTGCCCTAGAGAGTCAGCTGGAGATGCAGAGCCGCCCCGTCAGGTGCTGTGGCGGCCACTTGGCCTGTGACTCCTGTGTGTCTTAATGCCCCTTGTGTCCGGATCTGCGTTTCAGATCAAGGGAATGAAGGACCGCCTGGAGTTCTGGTGCACGGATGTGAAGAGCATGGAGATGCTGGTGGAGCACCAGGCCCATGACATCCTCACCTAGGGCCCCCCGGTCCCCTGTCGTGTCTCCTTTGACCACCTGAGAGAGGCGTTTGCAGCCGATGAAGCTGGCTGCTCAGACGGTCGACATTGAAGTTGGGTAGGGGTTGGGATCCTGTCTGAAGTACAGACTGTTCTTGCTCTGAAAACAGGACTGTCCCTGTTGGGGGCCAGGCCACAGGGAGAAGGCTGCTTTGTGGGTCTCTCCTGCAGTAGGTGGGGGTCTCTGGGTCTTAGGTGATAAGGGAGAGAGAGAACGCGTGAGGCAGGAAGTCCCCTAAAGTCCGTGTACTCCAAGGTTGATCTCCATCCCCATCCACCTGTACGGACATCTTTTCCATTGTGGTTTGAGAATGTTCCTATAATAAACACCTCTGCTTTGTTCTTCTCGTGGCTCTGTTTTCTTGGGCTTAGCCTCCAGGCCAAGCCTCTGCCTGGAGGTTAAAAAGCATGAGTTGGAACCTTGGGAAGACGTGGTGGGGGCAGCCTTGGCCCTTCTCCTCCCTGCACGTACAGTAGACTGGGGCAGAACCCAACACCAAGGGCTACCAAGGAAGCTGGTCCTATCTTTATTGTTAGTCAAGAGAGACCCAGGAGTATCCACTCCCTTCTCCAGCCCTGTCAGGTACCTGCCCCGACCCAGGCATCCATCTGCATCCTTGTCACCACTCATCATTCAAATAGCCACCGGCATCTGTGACCCAGTGTGCCCCAATGCTGACATGAGCCATCTCTGGGACTGGGCGTGTAAAGGAAACCACCTTGAGGTTCCTCGTCTGGGAGTGGAGGTGCACGTACACAGAGAATCACAAAGTGAACGTTAGGTGGAAAGACGGTTTAATGCGATCTTTCAGTCCTGTGCCTGCAGTGACAGCATGGAGCTCTTGTAGCTCTCCAGGTGGGTGAGATCCAGCCTCCAGGAACCAGGAAGCTGATGAATATGAGTGAGAGCCCCATGGCCTGCTCCTGATGGAGGAAAGTACCCACGAGCCCACTAAGCTGGTAGGGGAGTCAGGCCTGGGCCAATAAGGGAGGTTGCCTGCCTGCCCTCTGTCCCTCAGGTCCCACAGTTTGGGATTTGGAGACAGACTGCCCCGGCCCCCCTCCCCTAGCCATGTTATCGCCATCTGCCTTCAAACCTCTGTGTAATGTGAGCAGTGAGTAACCACTGTCGTCAACACATCTGGCAGCCTCTGGCCCTCGCTGGGCAGACCAGTCTCAGACATGATGTGCACGCTCCTGGTTACCTGTGGCTGTGCATGTCAGAGTGTGTACAGAACAGCAGAAACAACCAACATTTTAAGTCGCAGGCAAACAAGCACAGGGCCCTTTCTCTCAATGGCAGTCCTGTTCAGAGGGCTGAGAAGAGGTCAGATTCCCCGTGCTCTGCGTGTGCAAAAGGAGACCCTATCTGGAGCCCTGTGTTCTCCAGTGGCCAGGTTCTGAGGCACCAGCCAAATTTCACCCTCAGTTTCCTCCCGAATCAGCCTGGGCCCAGTCCTCCCCCATTTCCTGAAGCTGAATCAGATGCCAGGTTGGAGACCAGTTCTTACTTTTGACTTTAGCCCCAGAGGTTTAAGAGCAAATCTGGCCTAGAATGAGGACCTTAGTCTAGGTTCAGGTCTTAGCTGTATGACCTTGGGCAAATGACTTTCTTGACCTTGGTTTATTTCTGCTGAAAACAGAGACATTCGTACTCCAAGAGTGGAAATGGTTAACTTAGGTTTTAGTTTTCACCTGTGCTCTCATCTGACCCTCAAAGCAGCCCTCCTCTTCCTGTTTAAGGGGATGAAGTTAATGGATCCACCAAGCCTCCGAGCTCAGCCTAGCACCCATCTCTGGCCAGGTGAGCAGAGCCTCAGAACTGGGAGCCCCTCCCCGCTGTTGACTCTGCTGCCCATTTGGAAGCCTGGTCTGCAGCTGATGGCTGCAGAGACCCCTTTCCTGGCGTTCAGACACTGTCGTAGTCATGGCTGAGGCCCAGGGCCATGGTCACCTCTCCCTTTTTCCATCCTGGACTTCTGTGTCACCCCAAAACCCAGGGAATGGGCTGAGTTCTCAAGACTGCTTGCTGCTACCTTGGAGGTCACTTACCGCGGGAGAGGTGGGTGTTTTGGCCGGCTTGGAGAGATGTGGGCCTTCGGAACTGTCCAACGCCTCAGCGGGGCTTGGAGCAGCCTGAGGGCAGCGGGCAGCCTCAGAATGGTTCTGGCGTCAAGGTTCTTCCTGAGTCCCAGCTGGGTTTCCCTGGCGTGTCCTCTCGGCATATCCTCGGCTTGCTTGGGTGTTGGGGCTTTTTATAGCTGAAGGGGGAGCTGCAGCCGTCCCCTCCTGTCACAGGGCTTGGCAGAAAGGACGCCTGCTTGGAACTGGGAGAGGACCAGCCTCAGACCAGCAGCCCCAGCCTGGCACTCCCTGATGTGACTTCAAGTAAAGCAGTCGCAGTGTGGGGAGCTGTGACCCCTCTGGAAAGGGCTTTCATTTCTTGAAAAATGTTTGGGAGGCCGAGGCAGGTGGATCATGAGGTCAGGAGATCAAGACTATCCTGGCTAACACGGTGAAACCCCGTCTCTACTAAAAATACAAAAAATTAGCCGGGCGTGGTGGCGGCGCCTATAGTCCCAGCTACTCGGGAGGCTGAGGCAGGAGAATGGCGTGAACCCGGAAGGTGGAGCTTGCAGTGAGCCGAGATCACGCCACTGCACTCCAGCCTGGGCTACAAAGGGAGACTCAGTCTCAAAAAAAAAAAAAAAAAAAGAAAAGAAAAATGTGAAAAATGACCTCCACAAAGGAGCAGGGCCAGGAAGTCAGATTTGAGAATGCAAGTGGGGGCCGGGTGCGGTGGCTCAGGCCTGTAATCCCAGCACTTTGGGAGGCCGAGGCAGGCGGATCATGAGGTCAGAAGATTGAGACCATCCTGGCTAACATGGTGAAACCCCATCTCTACTAAAAATACAAAAAATTAGCCGGGCACAGTGGCTCACGCCTGTAGTTCCAGCTGCTTGGGAGGCTGAGGCAGGAGAATCACTTGAACCTGAGAGGCGGAGCTTGCAGTGAGCTGAGATCACACCACTGCACTCCAGCCTGGGCGACAGAGCGAGACTCCGTCTCAAAAAAAAAAAAAAAAGAATGCTGGGGGGAAAGTGACATACTTTTGAAGTAAGCCCTAAATATCTGAGGTGCCAGCCATGCAGTACTATGTGGAACTGTTTTCAGATTCTCAAATTTTGGGATTCCTGGGTGAGCTGCTG
The DNA here is from genome assembly GCF_003255815.1 of Theropithecus gelada. NCBI lineage: Eukaryota > Metazoa > Chordata > Mammalia > Primates > Cercopithecidae > Theropithecus > Theropithecus gelada. The sequence goes on from NC_037682.1 coordinate 512,879, forward strand.
AACGTTCTTGAGTGATGCGTTACCACAGAGTGACCTAGAGTTGGCAGCTCAGCTGCACTCAGCTCACCTTATGATGTCTGAGGAGGCAGCCTCTGTTCCTCTGAGAATGCCGCGCTACCTGGTGGGAAGGAGTTCAGCAGTTTCTGAGTGCTGGCTGTGGGCAGGGGGTTCTGTCTGACCCCAGGTTCCTTCCCTTGGGGCCCACAGGTAGGTCAAGGCGCCAGGGACACATGTGCTGGGTTAGTTGGGCCCTGGCCCAGTCTCGTAGCCTCTTCTGCAGATAATGAGTGGTTCATTCCTTCCCGCAGCAAACACTTACTAATAAAATTGTTTTCCTGCTCTCTGGGAGACAGTTTCACCCACACCTTCCCTCAGTGCAAACTCCCACCCCCACCCCCTGGGAGAGCCTGCACGCACTGCCCCAGGCAGCCTGTGCCCTGTGCCCCCGAGGCCTCCCTTCCACCACATGCAAAGGACAGTTCTCTGGCATCTTCTCCAGACTTTTTCTCTTTCGTTGCTGGTCTCTGAGCTCCTGGTTTTTTTCACCCCGTCCAGGCCTTGCCTGACCTCATGGCCCCAGACCCCTCTCGGTCTTTCCACCCACCCTCTCCAGACCTCATTTGGTCCAGATGGCCTGACAGCCCAGCTATTCCTTGTCAGTCACAATCGCTGGGATCTGTTGACCATTAGCCTTTACACCCACCTCATGGTCAAGTTCCCAAGGCCCTGTGGTGCCCCCTTCAACCTTCTGCAGCCCCTCTCAGCTGCTCAGGCCAAATGTCTTAGTGTGAGCCTCCATTTCCCTCAGGCACTCACGTGCACATCGAGCCCACTGACTCCCCACCCTCCCTAAGTCCAGCCTCAAACATGTCCTCCACACAGCAGCCCAGACAGTCTTCTAGAACAATCCGGTCTTGTTGCTGCCGCTGCTCAGTATCCTCCAACAGGCTTCACTCACCACCAAGGCCTGAGTGCTCTGACCACCGCCTGCCGTGCTGGTCCTGCTCCTACCCCTCATCTGATCTCCCTGCACCCCAACAAGGCTCCTGCCTCATCCCAGACATGAGCTGATCACAGCCCAGAGAGACAATCCCGAATGCTGAAATCCCAAAAAATCAAAATTCTGAAAATATAATTCTGGAAAAAATTTTAAAATTCTTTAAAGGATATTTATGTACTTTTCTTTTCTTTTCTTTTCTTTTTGAGATGGAGTTTTGCTCTTGTTGCCCAGGCTGGAGTACAACGGCACCATCTCGGCTCACTGCAACTTCTGCCTCCTGGGTTCAAACAATTCTCCTGCCTCAGCCCTCTGAGTAGCTGGGATTACAGGCATGTGCCACCACACCCAGCTAATTTTGTATTTTTAGTAGAGACAGGGTTTCTCCATGTTGGTTAGGCTGGTCTCAAACTGCCGAACTCAGGTGATCTGCCTGCCTCAGCCTCCCAAAGTACTGGGATTACAGGCATGAGCCACCACGCCCGGCCATTTATTTACATTTTTAAAGGGGATTTATTTGAGAAACATAAAAACATGACAGAACACATCATAGGCCACTTTACACAATAAAATAGACAATAATAACATCCATGTTTCTGCAAGTGTAAACAGTCATACCAACGACAGTTACGCGCAGATGAACTGTATTTGTAAAGAAATATGTTGAGGCCGGGCGCAGTGGCTCACGCCCGTAATCCCAGCACGTCCAGAGGCCGAGGCGGGCGAATCATGAGGTCAGGAGATCGAGACCATCCTGGCGAACACGGTGAAACCCCATGTCTACCAAAAATACAAAAAAATTAGCCAGTTGTAGTGGCAGGCACCTGTAATCCCAGCTACTCAGGAGACTGAGGCAGGAGAATGGTGTGAATCCGGGAGGCGGAGGCTGCAGTGAGTCGAGATGGCGCCACTGCACTCCAGTCCAGGCGACAGAGCGAGATTCCGTCTCAAAAAAACAAAAAGAAATATGTTGAAAGAGGAAATACGTGAACTGCATGAACACATATCACTTAGGTGGGAATTGCGTGCACCCAGCTTCATAACTGCAGTCTTCTGAAAAGGCAGGATGAACAACCTACGTCTTCTGACGGGCTCAATCAAGAATCGCAACAGATCACCCCCACATATGCAGTTGCCAAAAAAACGAGGTCTAGAGAAATTTTTCACAAATGCAGATGTACAAAAAGGACATCTCTTCATTTATTGAGGAAATTTCCCATTTTTATGTACACACACAGTCAACATTGTGGTAATGCACTTTTGTGGAGTCAGTTTTGCAAAAAATGCCTAAAACAGAACACTGTATGAGTCACTAAAACAATTTACATCTTCAGTATTGAAATGATGCAAGGATAAAATCAGCACCGTGAACTGTAAAAAAAAATGCTGACAATTTATGATGATGAAAAAAGCAAAAAAGGCCGGGCGCGGTGGCTCAAGCCTGTAATCCCAGCACTTTGGGAGGCCGAGACGGGCGGATCACGAGGTCAGGAGATCGAGACCATCCTGGCTAACCCGGTGAAACTCCGTCTCTACTAAAAAGTACAAAAAACTAGCCGGGCGAGGTGGCGGGCGCCTGTAGTCCCAGCTACTCGGGAGGCTAGTTTTTTGGAATGGCGTGAACCCGGGAGGCGGAGCTTGCAGTGAGCTGAGATCCGGCCACTGC